>NC_060023.1:606060-909090 GCF_021134715.1 Daphnia pulex | reverse complement strand
CGCGATCCTCGTCAAATTTGTTGTAAAGTTCATGTTTTGTTTTTTACGTATTCGTACTTCCGGTTTCGAAAATTTTCCTGAACTATAGTTCAGGAAAATTCTCGATTTTGGCCAAATTTTGGATTCCGTTTAAATCACACCTAATCGACCCCAAATTTCATGGAGATCACGAATATGTGGTTTATTTCGACGACAGCTCAATGGTTAAGGCGCTGTGGTTACTTCCGGTTTACTTCCGGATTTTTTAAAAAAGACTAGCAAGTGAGCTTTGTTCTGTTTACATTTCTCAATATTGCCAGCTATGTTTAAGCCTTAAATAATGCGAGCTGTTAAAGTTTTGAGCCAAATACCTGATCACTGTTACCTATTTGTACGTTCAATTGTCATGTCGCGTAATAGTAACGGTTTTCTCCTTTTATTTAGGTAATGCAGAGATGTTGCCTAGATGAACATTGAACACCAAAAGATTGACGGCAGCCCTAAAATGTCAGCGTGGATCATCGTATTGTTGGTATTGTTGCGTTTGTTTTGTGTTAGTTAACCCGTTGTCTGCCACGCCTTTGTTCTCCCCTAGCTCCTTAGCATTGGCCGCGCCGAAAGGCCCTGTTAGGCAATGCACCATAGGGACTTCCCCCTTGTCAGCCCGGACTTGTCAGCAATGGCAAGTCCCACCTTGGCCATGGATCCTTCAGACGTGGCGCGTAGAGTAGTAGAGTACAACCTACGGGTTGTATGGCGTGGCAGCCAACGGGTTAACTTAAGTGTATACGTGTATGTATATGTGTATGTGACTGTAAAATGTGGTGGAATTGTGGGTGGAGGTGGGAACAATAAACACAATTCTAGTATCACTTTTATTTTGTATATTTCATTACTCACTTATTTAAAATTAAATACAATTGGTCAATTGCCACAAATTTTAGGTAACATAGATAGTGCAACTCAAGTTAGAACTGCTATATAATTTAAATCTGTTCATCGATAATATTGAATCCCCATCTTTGGTCAATAGCTGACTACCAGATATTTTCAAACACTCTTCAGACTTCAAAATAAACCTTCACCTTCAAACATAGACAAACAATTCACACCTGATTGTAAAAATTAAGTGCAGGCTACGTATCTTCAGACAGGAATGAACAAAACAGCACCATTTAGATCGGCAGTTGCCAAACCTGCAATAAAGAAAGCAAAGAAAAATGTCAATAACAAAGATAGACAAATACTTCACACATAGATCAATATTGAAATACATGAATACTTACACAGATGAGGAGCCTTTCCTTTAACCTTTAAAGCTTTCTTGGCGTCAAATACAATCAGCATGAGTATGCAATCAAATCCTGGCGAACGTCAGTGTAGGTCCAAGGGCAGGTGTTGAAACGTAAGATCAATAAAGAAAACTTGGAGATTTTGTGAAGCAGCCGGTGGAAATTACCGTGAAGCCATCAGCCTACAAAGATTTCGAACAGTACTGGAGAACAATGTCTCTTGCTCTTAGGTCGGCAATGTCAAAACTGGAACTGGGCAAGGTGTTGCCAATTACGTTAAGTCAAAAAAAAAAAAAAAAAAGAGCACTGTTGCCTAAAAAACTCATTTCTATTAAAAAATTGCTAAATTCAAATTACCGAAATTATTCCTTAAGTACCAAAATAAATGGACTCCATCCGTTCAAAAGCCCTAAAATAATGATATGGTCAACTTATGGTTAGAAGTGAAAAACAGAATGCCAAATCTTTATTTTACCTATTCACAGATATCATGTCAGCTCGGACGCCTATCCTCTGCTGCGTATTCCGATCTATTCAAAGACAAGAACTTCCATATTCAAAGCACACGATCGATTGAGGAATCTTCTCTCCTGCAGCGAGGTCTGGTATTCCAAGTGATATTTCTCGGTCGAAGCGGCCAACTCTTCTTAAGACAGATTTAAGGCGTCTGGTCTGTTGGTAGCAACAACCACCAGCACCTGAATATTTATGTCTCGACTGCTAATATATGTATTCATAAAATTTGTGTGGGATTAAAGAAATTTAGGCGAAAAATACAAAGGTTAATACCATCAATGCAGGTTAGGGCAACTATCATTCGATCCATCTCTCGTTAAGCCGTTTCTCTTTTGGGCGTGAAGGCGTCAATTTCGTCAATAATTAACACACGGAGCAGAAAACGTCGCTTGTTCAAACACGAAACAGATTTTCTCCATACTCACCAGATTCCAGCTATGGAGCGGCAACTAAAAAAAAAAAAATAAGGATTTTTAGTTCCTACCATGTAAAATATTATAGTACAATAAATGAAATAAAGATTTACACCAGTGATAACATGAAACCAATAACGTTTAACCGCAGCCTGGAGCCCTGGACCGTGAAGAAAAATCCTCTGGCTCAAACGTTGGTAAAATTCTGTATGCTTCATGTGAATCATCTGCTTACGCACTTCCTAGAGATGAATTAAAAAAATTGTTAAATGAGACCCAGCAGTCCTGAAATTTATTAAGAAAACTGTTATTTTGAGGGATGTTCAGTGGCCACCAACTTCTGATAACTTCCTAGTAGAAATGACAGATTGGAACACATCAGATTTTTTCTTGGTTTCACCTGGGGCTTCTGGATCAAATTTCTTTTCTTTTTACAATAACTTTCTGTAACTGCAATACAAAAGTAAAATTTGAAGTACTTGACTGATTTAGGGCAAAACAGTTTAAACATTTCTGTTATTGGTGTACGTTGTAATGGTGCCATACCTTGTTCACCATGCACATCAATCGCCATTATGTCAATTATCATTATGTGAATATTCTGCTGTATTGTTAGGAGTACATACTTCATAAGGATACATTAGCAGTTTCCCTACTTTCAAGAGTGTCAGCTATTCTAGCAGTTTCATAAGGATATGAATCACTGACATCATCCTTGGCGTCCTTGGCTCCCAGGATTATTATTATGTCTCCATATACTGAAAAAGATTAATAATGGCTTTAGTTTACTTTCTGCTTTAATATTCTCATTCAAATAAGTTACTTACGTTACTTAACACAATTTCGAAAAAGAAATATTCTTCTTCCTTCCATAGTCAGCATATTGCCTTTCAAGTAAATCAGTCATTTCCTCCATAGGTCTATCTATGTTCTGTGACTGTTCTCTATTAAATAACGTTCGACTCTAGGAATCAGGACCAGTGTAACAAGAAGCTGGCCTTTTATTCCTCTCAACACCACCTGACATTTTCTTTCAATTTATGAGATACCACCAAACAGTTTCCTGATCACGTAAATATTTAAAAAACAAGCCAATAAAATAACAGACATCCACGAACTAAGTCACCATTGAAGCACTGACCGAAGGACGATTTCGATTTGATTCTTTTCTTTTTGTGGGATTAGGTGACGATCTGATTCTGTTCGGTCCGAACCATTTGCTTTGGCACGTGTTAGTTGCAGACGACGCTGAAAAATCATTTCTAGCTTGTAAATTGTAATCGCAGTCACTAGATGCCGTTTAACTTTTTAAAAATTTGAATTTGCGTGCGATAATCCGAACAAAATCTCTTCATCCTCTTGTAATAATGCTAAAAAAATACTATAGCCGTCGGTTTTCGTGTAGGTACAGGGACAAGTATTTAAACGAAAGAAGCAATGAAATAAACGGGGAGTCTTTATAAAGCAGCCGGTGGAAACTTCGAACGATGCAAGACTGCAAGAGTTATATAAGTGCTAGCAGCTAGCTGGGCTGGGCTCGACAGTCAAATCTGATCAAGGTAGTCAATTCTGCAGTGTCAACAAAGATCAGCGTGGACCGGCGTGGACTACTGGACTCAAAACCAGCGTTTCTTAAATTTAAAAAAAATTAGAACAAAATCCTGCTCTATTTTCCTAAATAACACGCGAAATCTAAAGGAAAAGGAATGATAAAAAAAAAATTCAATAGTTGCTTGAAGTTTTTTTTTCGTTACTCCTATTTTCTGTCTTCCTAAATCGTTTCAGTCAGCCAATGTCGTTAAAAAAACCTACTGCAACTGATGAACCAATTGAGATTCGAACATTCATCCGCATCAATTAAGAAATTCGACTAGTTTTTCCCCAACAATTAGACAGCAACTTGTGGCTTGACGCAAGTCTCCCTTTTCATGAGACGAAAGATAACTAACCGTGAATATGGTCAGCAGTTAAGTTCCAGTTAACTACCCAATTACGCGAAAAGAATTCGTGTGGAAGTGGTTAATTTTCAACTTGGATACTGTCCTACTGCCAGTCATATTTTCACTTTTTTCAGTAGCCCAGATTTTGAAACAACGCATAGACAATGACAAATGCATCCTAACCTTATTTGAATGAACTCAGGTGAACAATCTTGCATCCAAGTGATCCAAGGGCCGTGCTGATGTCCGGTGGTGTCCCGATACTTCTGGCTGCTCCAATCTCATAAGAAATAACGGTCGTTACTATTCAAGTAATTCAAATCCGAATCAATTAATCATTACACCAAATGCAGAATATTTACAAGGCTCAAACCTCTCTCGGTTAACATGGGCACATTCCGTCTAACTAAATCAGCATTGACGTGGGCAGGGACATGAAGACTTCGATCGACCGGATGGTTGGCATGGCTCCTACATCGGCAAAACATTTCTTGACCTTTTCGTGTTTGACTTGGGACAGTGACGGAAAATTTCAACTAGACCCCCAAGACAACTTTTCTGGAGTTATTCGAGAGTCGAGACATCTGATCCTTAAAAAGGAGTTGACATCCCCCGTCATGCCACTCAAGGCACTCGAGAAAAATCGACATCTCAGAAAATAAAATTGTAGTACCATTTAAACATTTTGTTTCTAGATTTAATATAATTGGCAGATTTGGAATAATAGCACAATAATTTAAAGGCAGTCCATAATGAAAACTGGATAATAATTAAAGAAGAATAATAATGATTAAAAAAAAACTTTGATAAATAAAGATAAATAAAGTCTGTTAATCATGCAAGTGTTCCAAAACAAATAATTTGCCAATCAAGATTCGAAAACATTTAACGTTTAGCTGAGCAAACGCTGAAGGGGAAGGGATTCGGTGTGCAGCCGACGACGAAAAAAGTGGCTTTGGAAGTCGACACTTCCGTCTTTGTTTCTGTCATTCAGAAATTAAATTTGTGCACAGTCAATGAAACGTTTTTATTTAATGAATGATTGTTGGTATTATTTAGCTTACCCGTTTTGAATGTAGTGAATGTAACGGTGGTCCTGCTGAACACGTTGGCCAGGGAGAGAGCGGAGAAAAATATGCGCTGCTGATTGAGAAGTTGTTGCTGCTGAAGTTTCGCCTCATCTTGGTGGGGGTAGATACTTGGGTGGATATTGGGGCTCTTGTTCCGACTACCCATCGGGTACATGGGATAAGACGTCCGCAGTCCGAAATGATGGCTGGCGATCGTTGGATTACGTCCGGATGAAATGCGAGGAGGCAACACGACCAACGGCGTCACTTCCATACTTCATTTGTTTGTTTCAATCAATCTTTTTCAATTCCATTTCCGAATTAAATTTAACTTGTGAGCATTTACCTCAAAGTCTTGGTGGGAACAAATTGTTTGTAAAAGTTACTGAAGGCCAGATCGATGTCCTCGTCGATACCTTCATCGAATGTTAAAATTTCGGGCCTTTCGAATTCAAAATTTCGGCGTCGACGACAGGCGGCCGTGACGTTGATCAATTTCCCACAAATGCTCTGCATAAATAAATTGGTGTTATTCAATTTTAATCAAGAACTTAACTTCGATAACTTTGAGGCTCATTACCTTTTCAGTAGATGTCACGGTTATCGTTGAAGTACTGGTGATAAAAGAACTCGACGTTATGGCTTCTACTTCAACAGGTCCATACGCCACAAAGAGAATCACGGCTGTAAATGCAATCAAAGCCAAATGAGTTGAAATACTTTGACGATTCATGTTGGAAATGTCCGTACAGTTCAGAGACTTTGCTTCTTCTGCAACTTGAACATTGTCTCACCACCCTGTTATATACGCACGAATCTCAGCTGAAAAAAAAACCCCAAGATAATATTCTACTTGCTGGCCAATTAGGCCAGCACGAGCGCATTTTTAATGTCCCATCAGTTATTAGGCGTTAAATATTGAACCGCTGCGCGGACACAGCCACGGGCGAATGGATCCACTTGGACTAATTTGACGAATATTCCCCGACCGGAAGTGTAATTCTGCATGACTGACAGGGAAACGGTGACCGACCATTAGTGCCGGAAAAACGGTTAAAACAATTCAGTACTGTACACATTCTTAAGAGAAGTTTACAAAATAAGTTCTTACCTCAACCTAGAAAATGTTACGACCATTGCCAGGATATTTTCATGGGCGCAAATTATATGCATACCAATGAGGTTGATGACGTTGGTTACATTCTATGATAATCTCTCTGTCTGCAAATCACTTCTGGGACGGACTGCATCCACTTGGTAGAATCCACTGTAACGACAAAATAGTGCAAATGAAATGTTTCAAGCCAAATCCATTCGACAAATTTTCTAAATGGAAGAAATTTGCTGAAAAGGAAATTATCATTGATCAACAACTGTGCATCCATTTACGTTGTAAAGGTGTCTAAATTGAATTTGAAAAAAATTACATTGAAACGAAAACTGCTGGGGGTACGAAGACATTTTCTGGTTGGAAATCACCATTTGCTGGTGGGGCCGGAAGAGGTTACGACAACATTATTTACGGCCCATTCAAAATGATTTCAAAAGTTCTTTGATCTTACTTGGCATAAATCACGCTACTGTTGTACAAAAAATTGCCGTCCATTTCAGATAAAAGTTGATGGAAAACGTTTGCGATAAAATTATACGTCAACAAAAAAAAGTTCCAGAAAAATGAAAGTACATATGTTTCGTGCAGTTCAAGTTCCTTTCAGTCCTACAAAAAAAAAAACTTAGAAGTTGCATGGATAGAAATTTTACCCGTGATAAAAGAATAAAAACCAAGTATTGTTATTACACTGTTATTCAATAGTTTGCCACTTCCAAGCAAGAAAGGTGAGTAATTTCTTATTCTTTTCAATGTCGAAGTGAAAATGTTTTTAGATATTTCGAATGTCCAATTTTCATTACGAATGTTATACAACGCCATCTCTTTAACTGACAAAGACTACATTATGACTAATTTTTTCAAAAAGTATACCAAACTACCAAGAGTTGCGACAAAGAAATTTAGGGAATAAGCCGACAATCGATTTTAAGTCACTAAAAAGTAAAAAAACCAGAAAAAGTGTTTCAGCTACTTGTTGATTCGACTCTACAATAAGTAGAGAAATGCAACAAAATGAAATCAAGAAATATCAAAGTAAAATGAAATTATCAGACAGTCGGGAAAGTCGCTGTCTGTCGCCTGGAGAACATGCCGCTCCACAAAAACGAATAAGTAAATTTAGACAATTTCGCAAAGCAGAATAGCAGAGTTTGAATTGACGAATGTATATACGAGAAGTGAATAGACCCCTATCGATCCACAGCGAATGCCAAGGGGCACTTGTATCGAGGAACTTCTCACAATCTCACACAATGTACAACCCAGGATTTGAACTATGAAAAACCTTTGTGCAGTCGTTCACAGATGAGTGAAATTAAAACTATGAATACATGACAAATGACAAAAGCTTGGCTTTAGTTATTTAAACCAAGCACCGGAAAACTAATACATGTTTCAACACGACTGAAAACACATTAGGAACCTATTCCAGCATGCCATGAAGCACCACGCATATGAAACATGTCATATTTTGGCCTTTTATTCGCCTATTCAAGCTTCCAAGGGCTACCGTGATTAATGAATAATTCTGCGCTTCCTGTAGTCAACCAACCCTGGGGAGCCGTCTCCATAACACAACGAACGTTCGTTGCATTTCAGTTTTTGTCACACAAGTCCAATAGTAAGAACAACATAACCCTGTATAAAAGCACAGTCTGCAACTTCGGCAAACTCTAGCAGATAGCAAAATTGACTGTTTACTCTCACATAATATCGCTTACAATGTCTCTATCATTACCTTATTTCAATTTCTTCGTTGGGTTCATTCTTAACTGCTCCTCGTCGAAATCGGATCCGCTCAACGGTCAAAATCTTCTCGTCATCTGGGTAAGAAAATAAAAATAGTCGTTTATTATATTTTGACGGATGGTATCTCTTATAGATGATTCAATTATCCGTTACTTTAATTTCTCTGTCCCAGCCAAATTGGAGCGGTAACCGCAAGGGGCTGGTTGGGCCACTTAAAGGAGGTGTTGTCCTCGATATCCTTTCAGCCCGTTTGAATTTCACGTAACCAAGGCATCCGAATTTAGCTGCTCCTTCTGATTTCATTTCGCCGTTTCTGTGTAATTTTATCTTTTTAGGTACGATATGGTCCGTGTTAAAGTGGAGCTGGAGCGGTGAGACGCCAGTGAGACGAGGAAAAATAAACTACATCATTGATAACGTACATCGAAACAACTATCAATTCGTCTAGTCGCTGGCGTTTGGACCCTGGCGACGTTCATCTTCGTCCAGGCCTACTCCTCGGTTCTCTTCACTTACGTGGTGACGCCAATCAATCATCCGCTAATCATTTCCATCTACGACACTTTTGAAAGGAAGAAGCTGAATAACATAAAATCTGAAAGACCAGAAGAAGACAAACAAAGACGAACGCTTGTCAACGCTAACTGCGATATGTATACAATGGCAATTAGTACAGTCGCTATAAAAGTTCTTAAAGAATATACATTAAGTATATCGTTGCTCAAAAGGTCAACTCGTTAATCGGCGTAGGGAATAACACAATCAAATAGTCTGGATATATCGGGATGTATCTAATAAATCACATACCAGATTAGCCAAGCTTCAAAAACAGCTACCGCATAAAAAGTCTTGTTTTCAAACAGGTCGATCCAATTCTCTTCGGCAGTGCCATCGAAAACGTTCGCGTATTTTGTGAAACAGAAACGCTGAATTTTGGTTTCACCGCACGAACGGATCAGGCTGAGAATACCATCACTGATCGACAGCTAATGCCAAGTGGCAGCCTTACAGAGAAACTTCACATGTCTACTCGGCAGAATCTAAATTTTCAAACATCTTTGTGGAATTAGGAATGATGAGATACGATTAACAGGCTAACGGCATGTGCGTAAGATTTGATGTCTGGCAAGTTGCAAAACACGCACACATGTTTTCACAGAACCAAAATCACGATAAGAACATAATATTTTAGCTTCACCACGAAGCACCACAGATGGGAAAACTTTCATAATTTAGTCTATTCCTCAAGCTCGGTATAACGCGATTCATAAATAATTCTCCACTTTCCGTAGTCAACCCAGAAGATTCGTTACCACAACCAACGATGGTCACCTTTGATGTTCAGGTCTGTTTATCGGATTTTTTAAAATGTTGACGACTAAAGGAACAACTAGCTCACGTACCAGAAAGTCAAACATGTCATGTAATTGAAGCGTTGTCATTTAGAAATCCTGATCCAGCTAGACGATTTTCTTTCCCACGATATGACAACAAAACTCTAGCGCCGTAAAACCTGACATTGCCTCAAATTTACTATTATTTCGCCATTGCTAATGAAAACAAACGCAGTAATTTAACCTCTCCAGTGGTCGGTAGCTAATAGAAAAAAAAGGAGGAAGTAATGAAAAAATGTAATTCTAACCTTTGAAAGAGCTCCGTCAAATGACCCTTCTTTCCATCCGAGGGTCGTGGTGTTTGTGGTCTCCCGTAACTCCTGGCTGCTGCACAGGAAAGGACGGCAAGCTCTAATAAAATTAATTCGAATAAATATCACAGCAAACAAATCAGCACGCATAGTATAAAAACTTGCCTTCAATTGCTCGACAAATTTTTTATGTTGGCGGAAATTTTTGCAGACGATTATTATCAGATTGGCGAATGGCGAGTCATAAAAAATCGGATCAAATAGTTCTTAATACTGAGAATGTTATCCCCTATACCGTAAAAGGAATTAACAATACAAATCTAACTAAGGAATATGACAATTAAACTTACGGATGGTAGAGCAATGAGGCAATCTAGACTATCTAGAAGTTGGGAGTCCATTAATAGTGAATGTCTGCATGTTACAACAGTAGCAAAAGTCAAGACCTTAAACTGATCACATGTCAAGCTCTGCTGCTCTGCTGTGTCGATTTAATTTTCTGCAGCTACTTGGCTTGAGCTATCACCACTTCAGAGAATGAGATCTTTTTCGTGTGGTACAGAACTGTGGAGTTGATAAACTCTTTGTGAGTACCAGTTGAAACTCGGCAGCAATGACTTGACATTCAGTAGCTAGTTGAACCCATTATAGTTGTCAAGTAAAAACCTGGGCTGGAAACAGAAAGATTTTGTGAAATCGGAAAACAAACTTTAATCGAGGGAAATACTTACTTGAATCACTGCATAAACTAGTCATGTACTTGTAAAGGAAAATCAGGAGGTTCTGTTTCACGATTTCAAAACCTGCACTCCTGATTGCAAACTGTTACATCATCAACCTTAAATTTTTTTGTGGTCAGCAAGCTTAGTTCCTCCTTCCGATTCTGATTTAAGAAACTAAATATACAGTCAGCATATCTTTGAGGAGTGGATTTCTTGGTCTATTTTACCTACTGAGTACTGACATCAAATGGCCATTAAACATAACAATTTCTGAAACTTTATGAACGAGTCCTTCTTTGTATAAATTCTAGTAATTGTAATCTGAATTCTAGTTTAATATACAAATGTTGTCTAATACGATTCTACCGCTTTATTAACGCAGTGTTTAATCTAAGACTAAGAGCCAAAAGCGTGGATAACCGGATGGCGCCAACCAAGAAACTAGCAGTTGAAAAAAATATCCCGTGAGACTGTGACATCATTGCCACATTGCCATTCAATTCCAATTATGATTTCAAGGTGGGCGTGGCGCGTGGGCCTTTTTTCAAATTTTCCAATAAAATGAATTGTCAAAACGTTTTTCTGCCATTTTAAACAAATAAACTAATCCTACAAGTAAAAAAACAACAAGTTCGTACAGAATCCTATTTAACCTTTCGTCATACTTTTTAATTCAACCTTACAATACTACCAGGGCACCTTGGTTTGAACTGGGGAAATTTCGATCTGCAGTCGAATCTCCACTGAGCTATACCCCCACATATCTTTGAATTGATATGTACCCAAACCTAACAAATAAGCTATGGTATCCTGATACATGTTCTGATCGCGTGACAAATTGGCCCCGAAACGGTGCCCAGAGATTTCGACACGTCCATCAGGAGGAAACCGGAGGAAACGAGGCGATAAATATGGCAAAGAAAGAGCCGGCGGATATCAGTCCTGTGAAACATAAAAATGTTGATAAAGATAACGATGGGTTATTCGTTAGTTTCTTATCGTTGTCAAACCGACAAAGGCGTTCTACTGACAGCAATGAAACCGCTAGAAATTTTTATAGTTACGTGACATTGTGACAGATTCGCAGGTCTTTGTCATCAATTCCAAATCTGTGCGTCTATGTGCCTTTTACAAGTATTCGGCAAAGAACAATCTAAAAAATGCAGTCTGAACTATATTATAGCGTAACATAAATCGTCTCATATCGTCATCGAGGCATATTTATAACCCCGGATGTCCGATTATGATATTGAGTCCTTAGTTTATTACGTTGAGTTTAATTGCGGGAAAAAACTTGCGCCGATGTAGAACAACCTTGACAAAATTCACGTTGTCTCATCAGTTAGATAATCAACACGTTTTCACGCTGGCTAATAAACCATAAGCCAGCATTCGTTTCGAGTATAAATTGGGCTGGCAGGACAAGCTAAAGGCATCAGATCCTTTATCAACTTTCTACACCGAACGTTCAACTTCAAACATTCAACATGGCCATCCGCGTCGCCACTCTCTGCTGCTTCCTCTTGCTCGTTGCGCTGGCAACGAGTGCCAAGGTATTTTCTATTAAACGTCATCAAAGATATCTCAGGTGAAAAATTATTATTGCATAATCATTTTTTATTAGATTCCGCCTAAGAAGGGACATCATTTCAATCAGTCCTCTAGCAAAGAGCAGGACAAGAGTTCGTCCAGCAGCGAACGTGATTCAAGCGAAGAAGTTAAACTACCGGTGAAACGTACCACCAAGGCGAAGCCAACAACCACCACCACCACCACAACTGCTCCGACAACTATTCAAGAGATTACCACCAGGCCTACTACCCCAGATACTACCCCAACAACCGAAAAGTCGCTGTTGGATTTCTGCTATTGGGTGGCAGATGGGAATTACGTCAATCCGTATGATTGCAAGACTTTCATCAGCTGCTCCAATCAAATCACTTTCATTATGGTAATAATTGCACTTCTATTATTATTCCTAATTTCAAAATTATGTTATGTGATTATATAACATCTCTTTATTTTGTTGTCTATGCAACTAATGCAGAACTGCCCGGCTAATTTGGTTTACAACCAACAGCTCAACTGGTGCGACTACAGCCACAATGTACCCGGCTGTATGTGAAGGAATCCTGATGGTGTTCCTGCAATTAATCTAAACGTTATTACCAATATTCTATTCCCATGACATAATAATTACGACCAAAGTCGTTGCCGTTATTTAGAAACAAGAAATTTTGAATATTGCCAACATTAGCGCAGTAAATACACACACAGTTCACCAAGTACCAAATTTCACAAGTGTAATTAATTAATGTTTTAGGTAGCCAAGATTAAAAATTGCCTGAAAAATTAATAAGCTACAATTGCATAAGAATATTTTCCTAGTTTCAATTATAACCGTTAAAGAAAATCCTTTCAATCTAGTCAAAAGTTCATGGACATTTTACCGGTTCTTGCTCTGAATTGGTGACTAAAATCGCCGATGTTTTTAAAATAAGGCGCGGCTGCATCAAAATGCCATCAGAATGCCATTAACAGTCCCACCGGCTATATGTTCGTCTGACATCTGCAATTACCATGAAAAAAAAACAAGTTGCCCGTCTGCCAGCAGTTCCGCTCCGTATAAAAGCTGGGCACTTGTTGGTTTGCTCCTGGGCTCTCAATTCCATCAAACTGGGTCACACTATAAAAGCGCTAAAACAGAAATTGAATTTTCGGCGGAGTTTGCTTACAACTGACCGGGAATTGTGTTTTTCTTTCTCGAATATTATAAAACCAGTATTCCAAGGTTATTTAAAAATAACTGAAACGACAGCGCCAGGAACCGTTGTCCACTTGGACATTTGGAGCAACTGGAACGAGCTGCGATACGCCCTACGGCTTCTTCATCGTTCAAACCTGTTTTATTCCCGGGATTGATCGTCTCTCTACTGGGCGCAGGCCAATGTTATAATCGAGTCCGAGATCACATGAGCAGCGTCGGTCAAAAATTGAATTTATTAACGTTTAACAATTTGCGGATTAAATTATTGTTCCTAGGCAGTTTTGATTTGCACTTTTCATTAATAAATAATAACACTTGAGCAATGAACTTACGGCGGTGGTAAAAGGGCCATGACTTGATCGTACAGCTTTTCCTTGACATCCGTCCCCTGTTGGCATGAATAGTATTGGTTGAATACATTTTTAAAATTTAAGCTATATTATATGGGAAAACTCCAAAGTCAAGTGTAACATTTTTGGTGGCTATTATTCTTACCCATATGAAATCGAGGTGATTGTATTCTGAAATTCGGGTGGATCCCTTCATGTTTTTAAGTTGAGTCAGTAGCCAGTCCACATCCTAATTATAGCGCACAACCAAACGGATGGTAATGAGATTTTTTGGTGGAAAAGAAATAACAAATTTACCATTGGTGTGACAATGGTGTCATTTCCTCCCGAAAACACGTAAATCTGTTTGGACGATTTTCATACGGCTGGTTAATTTTAAAACAAAAAGTAAAATTAACAAAACAATAATATACCGGAGCTGTAATTTGGTCTAGATGGTATTCCATCGGTCTGGTTGATCCGTAGCGCATAATGTTCTCTCGAGGCCCATAATCGTAGGCTTGAAATGTCACCCCTGGGCAAAGAAAATTCATCAAGTCAAAGTTCTTCGTTAGTTTTCCCGTCTGAGTAATTTTACCTGCGTGGAAATTTTGAGCAAATTGAGCGATGACGGGCACCGACGTCCCTTGGAAAACATTGACAATCATCAATGGCACTACAGTCTTCATTCCATGAATCAGAAGGAAATTTCAATTTTCACTATCTATTCATTCGAAATTTGTTAGTGAGTCTCTGACTTACAGGGTCGAAATTGTTGCTGGGATTCGGCCCAGAAAATGCGCGTAATATGTCCGCGCAACGGTTGGCCAGGGTGTAAGTCTTACCGCACAGGGAATTGAAGAAACGATCGCCAAAGCCTTGGCTGTCCAGCCACCCCCAAGTCCCTACCATCTGGAGGTAAGTCTAAATAATAAGAGTTACAAAAGATGAATCAATTGTCACTCGCGACAGCTGCCCAAATTAGTAGAACGATTCTATTTTCTTACCTGGATGATTCGATCCAGCGGAGCTAACATGCGATAGATGGCGTTGGTGAAATGAGCAAAGGAAGAAAGCGGTGCCAGGGCAACCTGCGTCATCAATCTTGAGAAATCAGATTATTAGAATTAAGTATGCTTGTATAAACTACTATACCATGATGTCAATTTTAGAGTTGAGCTCCGGATGTTTGACCATGGCGATGAAGAACGTTCCGCATCCCAGCGAATGTCCTATGTATGATAATTTCGATTGGCCAGTTGTTTTCAAGATGTAATTGATGACGGCCGGCAGGTCGTAATTGCCGATTTCATCCCAGCTGTGATTCAACATCAATAAATTGTCAACAATTGGTTTTAGCAGCAATAGATTTTGTTTAAAGTTTCTCACCTGAATCTCCAAAATTCGGTTTCATCGGGATTGAGGGTGACGTGTCTCCTGGAATACCTGTTGCCCCGGAAATTACCGATCCATACGTCGTACGATTTATCGGCCAGTAAAAATGCTAAGAAATGTAATTCAGGATGAAATGCGTTTTTAAAAAATTTGCACGGGAAATTCAAATTGATTTTAAAAATATTTACGAAGGGAGCGCTTGGAAGGATTGACGAGCCAAGTGCCGGAAGACTCAAGGACCCCGTGCTGAAGGAAAACCGCCTTCTTGGGTCCGCCAGACAATTGAGCTGGAATGCGGTGAATTTCCAAAATGTACCTGATTAAATGTTGACATGCATTTCTTTAGTAACAATCGCTAAAAGAGATAAGTCAGAAAAAATTTAAGAACCCGTCATCTGTAGTGATGTGATGAACTTCGACTGGGTAGCCCCGGCTCCTGATCACTTCCGGCTGAAATTTGAGAATCAGATATTAAGAATTAAAACCGGTGTAGTAAATACGGGTGTAGTAATTTTATTTACGGGTGTGTAGAACACTTCCGGGTTCTTTGGTAGTCGATCAAAGAGTCTGACAGATTGCTTCTGAGCTTTCCTCCGCCAACTTTTGAGTACCGATCGAGCGGAATAAAATCGATTGAGACTGCGGTGATTTTTCTCAATGGAACTGCAGCCACTCAGGAAGATTGCAATTAAAGATAACCAACAGTAGAAGAACTCGATTGGCCGCCTTAAAATCATGGCGACACTTTCAAACTTGTCCAACAACTGACGTAATAATGACCTAATCCTCACCATACACGACCCAAACTGCAATTGAAATCAACCCAACATGAGGAAAAAGGTCAAACACTATCACAGCCAGAGTCAGAAACCTACTGGCAATTTTGCGACTAGTTGGATCGATGTTATAGCCCCTCGCACGTATGTATAAGCGTTTGATACGAGAAACCTGTTTTGACATGACGTGAGAATTCTAAAAAAAAAAAAAAAAAAAAGGTTGCGTACATACGCCATCAGCGGCTGGGCGACTAGGAAATCTCCATGTGCGGCGGGGGGAACCGTTACATCCTCATGTTATAAAAACAGAAGAAACCCTTTTTTCGCTTCTGTACATGGCGCCGCTGTATCTTGAACCCAGTGATTTTATTTGGCAGCAGAGTGGATCGGGTCAAGTTTATGCCAAACTATTCACGACCTTGAACTCCTGAAATTCAAATAATTCATTCAAAGAAAATTACCATATTTAAGGCAATTGAAATTAACTGGTTAATTAAAAATGCCTGTGATTGTATGTAATGATCGAGTAGGGAGGTACTTACAAAAAAAGACTGAGTCATCCACCGAGTATAACCTGTTGAACGAGGTTTTTTCGTCAGAAGATTTTCACCTTGAGATTGATGGCTGTTTGCGCGCTGTAAGTTCTCTTTGATATTTAAACCTGTGAATGAAACACCCAAAATAACAGACAGAATTAATAAAAATCGTGACTGTTGTGAGGCCACACACACACACAATAAAGTACTATAGACATATTATTCTTAGCCGGAGGAAGACCGGTTTTACTTATCGGATGTGCACAGCACAGACTGGCACGGATTTCATTCCAACAAAAAACAAAACGTACATCAGTTCTTACGTGAATTCGGAAACCGCAAAGATTCAAACATTTCTTTATCTAGCGCTGCGCTACCATTAAGAAATAATTTTGATTTTGAAATCTAGTCAACTAGTTTTCTTTCTGCTCTGTTCCTCATATTTTATTATTTTTTCATAACCGGAATGCTGGCTCGAAAACATCTGCGTTAAACTTTGTCTGGCGTTCACTGTGACATTGGTTTGACTGACCATTTTGAGTATATGTGATTCCCTCTATGATCAAGTTTTATTTTGTGTGTGGGTTACCTATACAACCAGCCTTTCTCACCTTCCTGTTCGATGGTCATCTTTCTTGTTGGTTGAACTCATATGCATAATCGGCCGTTCTTAGTCTTGCGGGTAAGGAACGGGTTCCTTTGGGTACTCGTTTGTGTCAAGCGATGAATTGCCGATTGACCCATCATCGAGCTTGGCTCTTACCTATTTAGTTTTCTATTTTTACAAAGACCTATTCTTTTTTCACCATCAGACAGCAGCCCATGTTTTACCGTTAACTAAAATGACTTTTTTGTTTCTTTTAAAAATCAAGGAGAGGTTAAGATCCGTACACCCGCAGCTTGAAACGCCAAAACCTCGGGACATTTTGATCGATTGTTCCGATGAGTACAACCTCAGCTGGCCGAGCAAAATATTCTCCTAACAGCAACCAACATCTTTTTGAAAAACATCCAAGAGTCAGTTCCAAGCCCTTGTTAGCCATTCCTTCCATCCTTAAATATTTCTGAAGAATTTTGATCAATTCATTTGATAACAGAAATTATGAAAAACTTTTAATTAAAAATGCAATGTATACAGGTGTTGTTAGTGCTATGCAAGCTTGATGAATAAATTACCTGACATGTTATTTTATGGATAGCATTTTGCACAGAAGACGAATCAAAGTTTCGCTTGAGCTTATGGTGGCGGTAAAAGGGCCATGACTTGATCGTACAATTTTTCTTTGACATCCGTCCCCTGTTGGCATAAACATTCGTTGAATAGATTTGTTATTTTAGCTCGAAATAAAGTTTAACTTTGTTTTTGTTCTTACCCATATGAAATCGCCGTGATTGTATTCTGGAATGCGGGTGGATCCCTTCATGTTTTTGAGTTGAGTCAGTAGCCAGTCAACATCCTAATTATAGCGCACAATCCAACGGTTAAAGTATCATTTAAGATTTGATTTAAAAAAGAAATGAATAATTAACTTACCAATGGCGTAACAATATGGTCATTTCCTCCCGAAAACACGTAAATCTGTTTTGACATCAAGCATATACCATAAAAAAAAGTAAAATTAACAAAACAATAATATACCGGAGCTGTAATTCGATCCAGGTGGTATTCCATCGGTCTGGTCGATCCGTAGCGCATAATGTTCCCTCGAGGCCCGTAATCGTAAGCTTGAAATGTCTCCCCTATTACGCAAAGAAAAATTCATCGAGTAAAAGTTCTTGGTTATTAGTTTTCCACCTGAAGGATTATTTTACCTGCTTGGAAATTTTGCGCAAATTGGGCGATGACAGGAACCGACGTCCCGTGGAAAGCATTTGCAATCATCCCTGGCACTGCAGTCTTCATTCCATGAATCAGAAGGAAATTTAAATTTTCACTATCTATTCATTCGAAATTTGTTGGTGAGTCTCTGACTTACAGGGTCGAAATTGTTGCTGGGATTCGGCCCAGAAAATGCGCGTATCAAGTCCGCGCAACGGTTGGCCAGGGTGTAAGTCTTCCCGCACAGGGAATTGAATAAGCGATCGCCTGAGCCTTGGCTGTCCAGCCAACCCCAAGTCCCTACCATCTGGAGGTAAGTCTGAATAATAAGAGTTACAAAAGATGAATCAATTGTCACTCGCGACAGCTGCCCAATTTAGTAGAACGATTCTATTTTCTTACCTGGATGATTCGATCCAGCGGAGCTAAAAAGCGAAAAAGGGGGGTAGTGAAATGAGCAAAGGAAGAAAGCGGTGCCAGGGCAACCTGCGTCATCAAGTTTGAGAAGTTAGATTATTAGAATTAAGTATACTAAGATAACCTACTATACCATGATGTCAATTTTAGAGTTGAGCTCCGGATGTTTGACCATGGCGATGAAGAACGTTCCGCATCCCAGAGAATGTCCTATGTAAGATAATTTCGATTGGCCAGTTGTTTTCAAAATGTAATTGATGACGGCCGGCAGGTCGTAATTGCCGATTTCATCCCAACTGTGATTCAACATCAAATTATCAACAATTGGTTTTAGCAGCAATAGATTTTGTTTAAAGTTTCTCACCTGAATCTCCAAAATTCGGTTTCATCGGGATTGAGGGTGACGTGTCTCCTGGAATACCTATTACCACGGAAATTACCGATCCACACGTCATACGATTTATCGGCCAGTAAAAATGCTAAGAAATGTATACAGGATGGAATGCGTTTTAAAAATTTTGCCCGGGAAATTAAAATTGATTTTGAAAATATTTACGAAGGGAGCGCTTGGAAGGATTGACGAGCCAAGTGCCGGAAGACTCAAGGACTCCGTGCTGAAGGAAAACCGCTTTCTTGGGTCCGCCAGACGATTGGGCCGGAATGCGGTGAATTTCCAAAATGTACCTGATTAAATGTTGACATGCATTTTGTTAATAACAATCGCTAAAAGAGATAAGTCAGAAAAAATTTAAGGACCCATCATCTGTTGTGATATGGTGAACCTCGACTGGGTAGCCCCGGTTCCTGATCACTTCTGGCTGAAATTTGAGAATAAGATATTAAGAATTAAAAACGGTACGTATGAAATTAGGAAATAGTATTTTATTAACGGGTGTGTAGAAGACTTCCTGATTCTTTGGTAGTCGATCGAATAGTCTGGCTGATTGCTCCTGAGCTTTCCTCCGCCAACTTTTGAGGATCGATCGTGCGGAATAAAATTGATTGAGACCGCGGTGATTTTTCTCAATGGAACTGCAGGTACTCGGGTAGATTGCAATAAAAGATAGCCAACAGTAGAAGAACTCGATTGGCCGCCTTAAAATCATGACGACACTTTCCGAAACTTGTCCAACAACTGACGTAAAACAGCTGACCCAATCCTCACCATATACGACCCAAACTGCGATTGAAATCAACCGAAATCAACCCAACATGAGAAAAAGGTCAAATACTATCACAGCCAGAGCCAGAAACCTACTGGCAATTTTGCGACTAGTTGGATCAATGTTATAGCCCCTCGCATGTTTGTATAAGCGTTTTATAGACGAGAAACCTGTTTTGACACGACGTGAGAGTTCTACAAAATAATGTTGCGTACATACGCCATCAGCGGCTGGGCGACTAGGAAAATCTCCATGTGCGGCGGTGCTGGCAACCGTTATATATCCTTCATCATTCCGCTTTCTGTTGGAAGTTTTTCTCGCTTCTGAACATGGCGCCGCTGTATCTTGAACCAAATAATTTTATTCGGCAGCAGAGTTAGTATATTAGATCGGGTCACGCTTATGCCAAACTATTTACGACCTTGAAAACCTAAAATTCTTATCATTCATTCAAAGAAAATGACCATATTTAAGGCAGTTGAATCGGTTAATTAAAAATGTTTGTGATTCTATGTAAGGATTGAGTAGGGAGGTACTTACAAAGACGATGAGTTATCCACGAGAGATTTTCACGCTGAGATTGATGACTTTTAGCGCTGTAAGTTCTCACCTGTGAATGTTGCACCCAAAATAACAGAAAAAATTAATAAAAACGTGACTGCTGTGAGGCCACACCCACACAATAAAGTACTATAGACATATTATTCTTAGCCGGAGGAAGACCGGTTTTACTTATCGGATGTGCACACAGACTGGCACGGAATTCATTCTGACAACAAAAAACAAAACGTTTATGTTAGTACGCGTACGTGAATTTGAAGACCGCAAACATTGCTTTATCTAGCACTGCGCTACCATCTAGAAATATCTTTTATTTCGTGATCCAGTTAACTATTTTTCTTTCTGTTCAATTCCCTTTTATTTTCATAACCGGAATGCTGGGTCAAAAATTTCTGCGTTAAACTTGGCTGTCGTTCGACGGACCATTTTGAGAATTAGACCCGTCATTTTCTCTCTATGATCAAGTTTTTTTTTTGTGTGTGTGGGTAACCTATACAACCAGCCTTTCACGCCTTCCTGTTCGACGGTCATCTTTCTTTTGGGCTGAACTAATTTGCATAATAGGCCGTTCTTTTATACTTACGAACGAGTTCCTTTGGATACTTGTTTATGTGTCCGGTGACGAGTTGCCGATTGACCGATCATCGAGCTTGGCTCTTACCTATTTAGTTTTCTATTTTTAAAATGTTTCAGCACCTATTTGTTTTTCACCATCAGCAACAAACATCTTTTTTTGAAAAACGTCCAAGAGTCGGGTCCTAGCCCTTCATGGCCTTTTCTTCCATCCTTAAATATTTCTGAAGAATTTTGATCAATTCATTTCATAACAAGAATTGAATTTAATAACTTTCAATTAATAAATACAATATGTATACAGGGGGTGCAAGCTTGATGAATAAATTACCTGACATGTTTTTATATGAATTGCATTTGCATAGAAGACGAAGAGGTACGCTTGAGCTTATGGTGGCGGTAAAAGGGCCATGACTTGATCATACACGATTTCTTTGACATCTGTCCCCTGAAACAATAATAATTACATTTAAATTATTGACTAGATTTCCATACTAAAAGAATCGAGTGGATTACCCAGATGAAATCAATGTGATCGTAATATGGAATACGAATAGATCCTTTGAGATTTCCAAGTTGAGTCTCAAGCCAGTCGACATCCTGATTGATACAATAAAAATTAGTCAATTGCCAGTTATTATTTAAAAGATGATCAATTATTACCAGTGGGGAGACGATTCGGTCTTTGCCCGCCGAAAACACGTACACCTGTTGGATAAAACATCCAAATTACAAGGGAATATTTAATGAGGTTCATATTAAATAATTTAGCGTACCGGAGCTGTGACTTTTTTCAGATTATATTCCATCGGCTTTTTCGATCCGTATCGTTTCTCGTTACCTATTTTTCCGTAGTCGTAAGCTTGGAACACATCCCCTGCAAAGATGAATTTCACAATCGTGAAAGGTAAGTTTGCGTTCTAAATTGCGACAATACCTGCTTGGAAATTTTGGGCAAATTGCGCAATTACTGGCACTGATGTCCCTCGAAAAACGTTCGAAATGGCTAGCAAAGCAATAGCCTGTTCAAAATATCCAAACAACATTTTTCTAGTACAATTGACTAATTCATGTTTTTCTTTTCTTTTGCAATTGTTAGAGAAGATTTACCGGGTCAAGATTATTTGGGTTCGGCCCAGTGACGAAAATGATCAAGTCCCTGCAAAATTTGGCTTGCTTGTAAGTGTATCCGCAAACGGCGCGGAAGAAAATCTCTCCGAAACCTTCGCCGTCCAGCCATCCCCAAGTTCCAATCAGCCTGAAGAATTTCTAGTCAACGAGAGAATCGAAACATTTGCATAATAAGAACAAACAAAAAACTGGAATGAAATTTTACCTCCAAGGTTTTACCGAACGGAGCCAGAAGGCGAAATATTGGAGAGGTGAAATGGGCAAAGGACGACACCGGTGCCAGCGCAACCTGCAATGGTAAATTAACGAATCAAATTTAAAAAAAATATTGAATCATAATCGCAATTATGCCTACCATGGTGTCAATTTTATCGTTGAGCTCCGGATGTTTGAGCATAGCGATAAAGAACGTAGCACATCCCAGCGAGTGTCCGATGTAAGACATTTTCGGCTGGCCAGTTTCTTTCAGGATGTAATTGATGATGGCCGGCAGGTCATAATTCCCAATTTCATCCCAGCTAACGGGAAAGAAAAATTCTGCTGGTTAACTCCAATAAAGAAAATCACGTGCTATTACATAATACCTGAATTTCCAAAAATCCGCTTTTTTAGGATTGAGGGTGACATGTCTCCTGGAATACCTGTTGCCCCGGACATTGCCGAGCCAAACGTCGTACGATTGATCAGCCAGCAATAATGCTGTAAAGATTATACGTCAACAGAAATAAGGCGATAATTTATAAAAAAACGATGTTATTGTCGGATTTGCCATAATACGTAGGGATCGACTGGAAGGATTGACGAGCCAAGTGGCGGAGCTTTCCGCAACTCCGTGCTGGAGGAAAACCACTTGCTTGGGTCCGCTCGACGATTTGGCCGGAATGCGGTGAAGATCCAAAATGTACCTAAATGTTAACATTCGATTAATTCCATTTACCAGAAAAAAAATATGAATTAATTAGAATTTACCCATCATCTGTAGTGACTTGATGAATCTCGACTGGATAGCCTCGTTTCTCAATGATTTGCGGCTGTCAAAATCAAAATAAATTTTGGGTTATTAGACAGAAATTGTTCAATAGAAAATAAAAAAATCACAGATGATGTACTGGCGTTAAAAGATTTTCTGGATACGGTTGCAAACGATTTAGCAATTGCTCTTGGGCTTTCCTCCGCCAACTTTTGATGGTGGCACGGGCCGACAATCTGTTACTGGCACCTCCATAATGTTTGTCAGTCAAACTGCAGCCACTTAACGAGGCTGTCACCAGCAGAGCGAACCCGTAAAAGCACTCGATTCGCCACCTCAAAATCATGACGACAACAAAACAAATCGATCCCACAAACTGGTGCGTATTTAACTGGACGTCACAAAAGCTGGAGGATCACTGGATGGTTTGGCAAGTCTTTGTAAATGCTGATATTATATTCAATATGTATGCGCACACGTTCGTCGCATATATCAGTCAGAAAACCGGTTCGCCCTGGAGATCCAATGATCCAGAAACAAACACAAATAAAAGAAAAATGTCAGCGAGAGTTGGTTAACCTCCAAATGCGGCACTGGGACCGTTATTCACAACAGAGATAAGACAACGACGAAGAGGAGCTCCTAGTGCGCACTTTCGGCTGCTGCCTGCTGGGTCACTTTAGGAAAAAAAAAAATCGGAACGAAAGTTTACATCATACAGGAAATAGTTCACGTTGTCTGGGGGCCACATTGTGTTACACCACGTGTCCAAATCAAGCGCACAGCACCACCGGTGAAAACTCAGATTTTTGGCACGATTTATCGTTGGTTTGTTTCTGGGGTAAACACATTTTGGTAATTATTAAAATTTTCCAAAAATGGAAATGGTAGAACTGACCGTTTCATACACTAGATGACCTTGACCAGACGACGCGGTGATTACGACTTGACTGGAGATCCATTAGAGTTGAATAACTAGTAATTTGGAATCGGCATTCTCTGGGGATGATATCAAAGATGAAAGTCACTGGACAAGGAATTCTCGATGCAGGAATGCATTACTTTGAATGTTTACTCTTTTACCTGTCTGCAATCTCAATGATAATGAAATTGGTGTGAAAACGGCGCCATTTCAAAACAACTGCTGACTAAAGTCTCGATTAATCCATGGCGCACGTCACTCCGATCTGCGATGGATGGTAACTGATAACTGGACACGTTCTGCTCCCGTTGCGATGGCACCTATCCAAAAGGGGTGGGTTGGCTATCATTTCCTACACAATTTGGAATAAATTGATTGGAATAACTGGTTATCGCACAACTGTAGAGCAGAGATAAAAACCTGTTGGGAGTCCCCACTTTCGCCCCCCAGCAAATAAATCTTCTTGACTGTCAGCCATGCCCATGCTGTCAGGTATAAATTTTCTCGAAGCGATGAATATCGTCCCACATTCGTAGCATCGACTAGCAGCAGATGATTTATTTTCTTGTCACTCCAAATCGGCAAAGTGGAATAGCCATCTACCGATAGAAAACCACATTTTCGTAATTAAAAAAAAACAAATTCAAAATTTTTTGTCAACAGCTTAAAAATGTAAAGTTAATTATTGTTATCATAAAAATAATGAACTAAAGCGACTGAAAACAGATGGGAAATCTCAAATAAAAAGCCTAAAATTACCTCTTATTACAGGAAAACGAAACCATTAGCTTCTGCGACCTCAAATAAAAAAGGCTTCAATCAACACCAATTGTGGTACGTAAAAACGTTATGATAATAATTGAATGATTTTGGATTTAACAGTTAATAATTGATAATTAATTGACTAGGTTAATGAGATTTTTTAAAAAAGCTGTAAAAACCGACCGATGGCGGGGAATTCATCGACATTGGACTTCACGTTTCAGATATTGCTAGGCA
Source organism: Daphnia pulex (assembly GCF_021134715.1). Taxonomy (NCBI): domain Eukaryota; kingdom Metazoa; phylum Arthropoda; class Branchiopoda; order Diplostraca; family Daphniidae; genus Daphnia; species Daphnia pulex. The sequence continues at coordinate 884,298 of NC_060023.1, read as the reverse complement.
GTATGGCCGGGTACGCATAAATGATTTGGAAATTGAAATAGCTTGGTTGGTCGGATTCGCTCAAAATATGAATGAATGGATGAATATTAATAACACAATCCGATTCGTTGATGACTACCAATGCCAAGCAGTGCTCGTTTCGGAAATTACACATGTCAGTTCTTCATTGAAGTTGTAGGACATAAATAAACCCGAAAATGCTACTAAAGACTTAAAGAGTGGTATTTGTAAAGGATCTCAAGTCGGTCTCCCTTGGCGGCCATCATAAATTGTTCATCATCTTTGTGTTACACTCTTGTCAATTCCATCAAATTTTCGGTCACCCCATAACGAATCTTACTTGCATTTGAGTACTTTCTGCCTAGCTAATTCATTCCACAACTATAAAGCTTTTTTAAAAGTCTTAAGCCCGACCCACCAACCCCCGTTATGGTGCGCAATAGTCGAGCAGTAGCACGACTTTTTGCTCTGCGCACATCTTTAGACTTAAAAAAGCTCTATACGACAGCATTACTCTCCATAAAAGACTCGGCAGCTTCAGTGATTTCGTGCAAACGTGTGCAGGAAAGTCACCTTCTCACAATGCACTTAAAATTACCTGCGGTTTTCATTTCCTTCGTTTCGTTCGGCTGTTTCATTCGCTCCACGTCGACATCGAATCTGCTAAGGGGTCGACATCTCCGCGTGATCTGGGTATAGACAATCAATCAAATTTGTCGATAAATCATACATGTCTCATTTTCATTACCTGGTAATTAATTCCCCCTCTCAAGCCACGTTGGAGTGGTAACCCCAAACGATTGACAGGGCCAGCTAAAGGAGGCGTTGTCCTCGACTTCCTTTCGGCCAGTTTAAATTTCACGTAACCACAGCACATATGATACCTTAAGCGAATCCTTTCATCTCGACTCTTCTGTGTAAATCGTATTTCGTCCTGTAGGTACGAGATGGTCCCAGTGGAAGTGGAAATGGAGCCGGCAGTGGGACGAGGACAAATGAACTACATCATTGATAAAGTTGAGTCATCTTTCCAAGTTTTCTTTTGATCACAATGACTTAGTTGACATTAAATCAATCTCTAATGATAGAAAAGTACACAAGTTTTCTATAGCTCAAAATAAGAACACAAATAAGATAAAATAAAAGCGATAAAAGATTATGTCATGTACAATAACCTGGCAGAATAAGATAAATAATGTTGTCATCATTTGTTAAAATTGCAACATATATTTTTCTTGTTGTTCGACGCAGCAATCCGATTTACTGGTCCACTATATTTTGCCAACAATTCATCGCAATACCATTGTCGACTTGACATTGCCTTGGACGTACGACCATTTCGCTTTACTCATTCCCGCCCCAGATGAAACGGCCAACATCAACGCCGTCGTCAAACCATTCCAATGGCCGGTTAGTGCAGTTGGATCGATTTTGTTTTAAAAACTTGGTGACCATAACATCAGTTATTCTATTCAAAGATTTGGTTGGGAGTCGGCGTATCTATTGCATGCGTCATTGAAATTCTGAATTCTATTCAACAATATCTGGATAGATCCTCATTCAGAAAGGAAACAGACACAATGGAACTCGGAAATAAAGGAGCCGAAGCAAAGACCAGCAGAGACTATAAGATGTACGTTTTCGCGGTATTGCTGTCTCAAGGTTCGATCTGATAAAACATGGCGCATATTTTTGAAGGTTAAATAAGAATTAAAAAAAAAAAAAAAATATGTCTTTCAAAAGGGGAGCCATGCAGATCAAAACGGTTACCCATTCGTTTGATGGCTGGCGCTTGGTGCTTGGCGGCTTTCATCTTTACCCAAGCCTATTCCTCGACTCTTTTCACTTACATAGTGGCACCGGTCAATTGTCCGCTAATCAATTCCATTTACGACGTTTTCGAAAAAAGCGATGTTAAATTACTCGTCAGAGAAGGAACTGTCGATCGCTTAATTCAGGCAAGTTTGAAAATCAATTATTCTGGACCCTAATTATTATAGCAGTCCCAGAAAGATTGAAACAAATTTTTATGAACACTTTCTTGAATTCTAACCGGAACTAGAAAAAAGACAACCCGGATGTATTTACTAAAATAGTAAAAAAACTTGAATCTTACCCGAATTCTCGGTGCGCCTATTTATCCGAGTGTCTTCAGCAGGTCAAACCAGGATCACGAACCACTTTCCTGGAAGTAAAATTCAAAAAATTTCAGTATACAGTTAAACAGGGAAAAATGGCATTTTAAATGAAATTAATTAATCGTGAAAATAGTCCAACGATTACCTCAAAGACGCAATGAGAGCAGAATTTAAAAAGACTGGCAATTGCAACTTGCAGTTGGCAAATGAAGGATTCACCAGCATTATTGTTTCATTGGCTCTACCGAAAAACAGTCCCTACACCACAACTATTAATCTAGGGTAAGAAAATGATTAAGTTGCCCCTCATAATGTTTCCGTCATTCTTCTGATTCACAATTAAATTTAGATTACTGCAGCTTCAGCAAACCGGGCTGATGGACTACTGGGATTTGTGGTTTCGCCCATTACCTTCGCCGTGTAACGAAAAACCCACCAATGGAAAAAGTTCCCGGAAAAAAAATCCCTCGCTATCTTTCAAAAATTTGACCGGTGCATTCCTCGTCATTGCAGTTGGACTGTGTCTTTCCATTTTAGTTTTTCTTTTGGAACTAATCGTTTCAATGGCTAAGTCTAAGCTCCATCTTAGACCGAAAGTAACAAGCAACCGCATTGAAAAATCTAAGAAAAAGTTACCGTCAACTATTAAAGATGAATCGGCAAATGACATCAGCATCGAAGAATCATCCAGCAATATTATAGAAGTAGAATAAATCGTAATCGTTGTTGATTACAATAGTAGTCCTGAAGGACGGTTGAGGACTTGGTAGAAACTCGGCACCTTGTGAAAACGATGAAGACAAATTTATGTTATAAAAATTAACTGTACACGAAAACAATCTGATACTATAGATACATGAAGTTGTACACGCACTATATGTTCAGCTGGAAATAAACGAAGGAAGTCAATGAATAAGGCAATTGGCCATCGCGCATGTTTGACAAAAATTGCTCTTCCTGGCATGTCAGTGTGTCACGGCTATAGGAATACAAATGAAACATGGTGGACGTTGCCATCTGTCGCGTTCCAGCTTTGAGAAAACAATGTGAGACCTTGGAGAACTGGAGCACTATGCCAACACGCCCACCTGAGTATTCGAAGAATGCTTGTTTTGAGATTTTTGAAAAAAAGAGAGGGAAGGATGCGCAAAACTGCCAGCCATAAATGGAATTCTAATAAAATACCGTCAAATTTTTGTGGATTTGGGAGACCAACTTTGACACCTGTTTCGAATTAAGCGGAGTTCAATCGTCACACTTTAAAATAAAACCGGATTTGCGTGATCAAAGAAACTTAAAGAATTCAACTAAATTATTAAAAAAAGGTGAGTGATCCAGTCATTAAAATCTATTGATACCCTGCAACTGCGTTGGATTCCCTGTTGGTTGCCCGTAACTTTAAAAAACAAATCATCTTTGAAGTGAACGGGATTGCTCATTTGAAAACAATTCCAGACACGAAAAATAGAGAGGGGGCACCCGGGTTTGAACCGGGGACCTCTCGATCTGCAGTCGAATGCTCTACCACTGAGCTATACCCCCATGTCTCTGGCAACAACCGGTCCGAATAATAACCCAGAAAACGTTGTTTGAAACGCTAAACTTAAATCCATATCTAGTGCATTTCCTGTTTTGACTTAACCGTCGATAAATTCAAATAATCCCATCTTCATAAGGGCACTGTAGCAACGCGTCAAATCAAAAACTTGTCCCTAACATTAAACTAAATACACAGATTGGGAGAGAGGAGGATAAGTGCTTCTGATTGTTTCCCTTGAAAGCGGTTAAATAAAAGACTTTAAAAAATATTTGCAAAACAATAGTTACGTTAAAGTTTACACGTAATAGCCATCAGTTTTTACAAATGCCATTGCTTAATCCTTTGTAACCAAAATTAGACGTGAGCAGCGGGGCGGTGTAAACAAGAACAAACAGATGGTTTTGCTGGGTTTTGCATACAAGTAAATAAGAGAAAAAAATTCCTATACAAGTTATCATGTCCCTTTAAACAAACAACCACATCACACCAGAATTTATTGGTCCATTGCCTGTCTCTGCTAGTGCCTATGCATTTTCTGTGCTAGTCTCTCATTCAAAATTTGCTATCACAGCTCTAATGCTATAGGAAATCGTTTCAAATGTTGTAAACTTACAAAGTATTCATGACTGACAACATCCGGTGATGATTCCGAAACGGCAACTGGCGGTTTACCAAACCCTCACGATATTGGCACTCCGATTGCTTCGCCTTTCCAGTTTCTCTCAGTGAACTGCAAGTCATTAATACCACGAATTACCTAGTAAAAATAAAATAAAAGTTAAGCAAGTATTGATTAAAGATACAGCTCACACCTTGTCAAGTCATCTTCGTGTACATTAAAATATAACTATGGATTAAACCACTTAATGCTAAAGAGGGAGAGGATTACGTGGACAAAAGGATGATAATTGGTTTAAATTTGACTATTTAATGGCATTTACTTTTAAGAGATGAACACACAGAAATTGAAATCTAAAAATTTAAAACGTGTGAATTCCAGTTATAACTTGTTCGACAAAAAGAGATGGAAGATTTACAAGTTAGTCTACCCCCGTTTCACATCACTGGCACAATCAACATCTTAATTTAAACAAATAATCTTAAATGTTATTCAGTTGTGAAATCAAAGTAGAACTCGCTAGAAATATTAACTGAAATTCTCCTCTCTGATCAGGTGGCTTTTCTTGTTTTCCAAAATTGATGAATCTGCTATTCCACGTACAGCAACAGGTTTCAAATTTCATGAAAGAAAAATATACATTGTAGGTTAACACGGTTCAACACGAAATCATTCCACATTTAACAAGGTTCGTGGCCCAATAACACGAGCTCATCAGAGCAGAGCCACTTGACAACTGAAGAGAGGGAGAGTCTAACGAACTACGAACATGTCGAACAATGAGAAACAAATAAATAATGAAACTAGTAACTTGAGCCCGGTCGAGACCGGGGAACTTAGGTCTAGCTTAAAGTCGGAATCATTTGCTACATTTTTTTAAAGCAAGGAGTGTTGAACGTAAACATCCAAATGTAATCTTGTTTGGCAACGTCTGTTTTTTCATAGGTAGCTGCCTGGTGATAGTAATTCGTGTTATTTAACAAATGTTATATTATTGCGAGTAATTAATTTCCTATCATTATTTCCCAGGTTGTTAAGCAAAATGGGTAAAAAATAAGTTTGATCATTTACTGCTAAATTCTCATGGGCCGTTGCCCATCTGCCCGTAACAATGTTATCGTAGAAAATCTGCCCAGGCTTCCCAGACAAAAGATTTTTTTTTTCTTGCGTAGTGACAGGCTCTTCTATTGTTGTAATTTCGATAATTATTCGTTTTCTGCCTGCCGATTGGGCGATTGGAATTCAATTGATTTGTTAATTAAATTCGATTAAATGTTTATTTGAATGTAATCTTTTTATAAGAAAGATATGTCCGTTTACCATCTGCCCGCCAATTTTTCTCGTTGAAAAATCTGCCCGTGCCAAGTCAACAGATTGTCATTTTCTACCTATATTGTTAAATTTCAAATCTTTCCTGGGATATCTCGTCCAAAGTTATTCTGCCCGTGGGTTCCTATTCGTTATTCTACCCGCCAATAAGTACATTTTCGCGTGATAAAAAATTGCATCAATTGCTTAACTTTAAATAAGACGTGACTTGATCTGAGGGGAAATCTATGGGGGGAGGGGGGCGGAAAACAGTATTTTTCGAACAGAAATGCCGATTTGAATTTGGTGCTATTTGACATATCGATATTTGCCGCGTAGAAATCGATGCACGTACTGCGTTGTGAGTGTGAGCCAGTACCCACCCTTCTTTTTGCAACGGCGCGGAAATTTACCCCATTGTCTTTCCCCCCTTTCCCCTTTGCAGCAACCCCCCCTATTTGACCATCAGCAAGGAGGGTGAAAACCTGCGGCGGTTTTCACCCCTCTTGATGGGCGACTGGACTGACCAATCACAGCGTGCTCTCATAGGCACATGAATAAGCTCCTCCCAAAAAAGCTTGTTCTTTTATTATATATGGATAAAGAACAGAAAAGAAGAAATGGCGGGCGAGCGGCCATTATGGATTTTTTTTCTCTCCCTGCCTCCTAACTCTAACCTGTCCGATCTGGCGATCTCTTCCCCTTTTTTATAGCAACTTGACGTTATTTAATCAAGTCATTAGAAATTATTATTTTTAAATGAATATTTAGAAATAAGCGGTTAGAAAAAAATTTACTGGAAATTAATGGAATAAACAATAAAACGACGACGACAACCAGAAAAATCCTTCGTGCTCGATTTGCTCACATATGGCGCTTCACGGGGAAAACTGACGTCATGCTGGAATAGCCACACACAGCGACGAATTATGACACTTCTGTGATTAAGCCATATCAAGTCTATTTTGAGTACGCCCATGCTTTTTAAAATAATTTTAGCAATATTGAAATTGTCAAAAATCACAGGTTGTAGGTAGCAAGATTAAAGTTTGCTTGAATTGTATTATTGATTGTTACATATTTCCTTACTTGTGTTATTGTGTTGGTGCATAATTTTAGTTGCATGTAGCTAGCTAAGCTTGAGAGAAATAACATCTAAAATAAAAACAGAAGTTATTGCTGAACTTGGGGGGTGGAGGTTGGATGGAGGTTGAGGAGGAGGAGGTTGGAATGGATTATGGAATCATTCAGCCATTGCCATTGCCATTGCCATCAGGATCAAATGGCAGTGAAAATGAAATCCTCTTTAGCTGCTGGGGCTTCTTCTTCTGATTTGATCATGAGCCCCGGTTAATTATTAATATCTATTATTCCTTGGGAAAAAGCTGGCTTTTCTTCTTTAATAGATATATATTCCGTTCCAGTCTAGATAGTATTTAGCATTTAGTAGTAGGTCTACAAAACATTAATGGCGGCCGAATGACGTCACGTGGCTTGTTTTCCTTCCAATCCGCCGGGAACCACTACCGCCTGCAGGCACTACTAGGCCACACCCCCTTAAAAAAAGGATGGGAGAGAGAAATGTGCTGTCCCAATGTTCCATCAACCATTCCATTCCAGATTCCAGTCCAGTGACTCCAGTGAGTCCAGTCCAGATTCCATTCCATTCCAGATTCCATTCCATTCCAGATTCCATTCCATTCCAGATTCCATTCCATTCCAGATTCCATTCCATTCCATTCCAGATTCCATTCCATTCCAGATTCCATTCCATTCCAGATTCCATTCCATTCCAGATTCCATTCCATTCCAGATTCCATTCCATTCCAGATTCCATTCCATTCCAGATTCCATTCCAGATTCCATTCCATTCCAGATTCCATTCCATTCCAGATTCCATTCCATTCCAGATTCCATTCCAGATTCCATTCCAGATTCCATTCCATTCCAGATTCCATTCCATTCCAGATTCCATTCCAGATTCCGTTCCAGATTCCGTTCCAGATTCCGTTCCAGATTCCATTCCAATCCAGATTCCATTCCAGATTCCATTCCATTCCAGATTCCATTCCATTCCAGATTCCATTCCATTCCATTCCATTCCATTCCATTCCATTCCAGATTCCATTCCAGATTCCATTCCATTCCAGATTCCATTCCAGATTCCATTCCAGATTCCATTCCATTCCAGATTCCATTCCAGATTCCATTCCAGATTCCATTCCAATCCAGATTCCATTCCAGATTCCATTCCATTCCAGATTCCATTCCATTCCAGATTCCATTCCAATCCAGATTCCATTCCAGATTCCATTCCATTCCATTCCATTCCAGATTCCATTCCAGATTCCATTCCATTCCAGATTCCATTCCATTCCAGATTCCATTCCAATCCAGATTCCATTCCAGATTCCATTCCATTCCAGATTCCATTCCAATCCAGATTCCATTCCAATCCAGATTCCATTCCAGATTCCATTCCATTCCAGATTCCATTCCATTCCATTCCATTCCAGATTCCATTCCAGATTCCATTCCATTCCATTCCAGATTCCATTCCATTCCAGATTCCATTCCATTCCAGATTCCATTCCATTCCAAATTCCATTCCATTCCAGATCCCATTCCATTCCAGATTCCATTCCAGATTCCATTCCATTCCATTCCAGTTTCCATTCCAGATTCCATTCCATTCCAGATTCCATTCCATTCCAGATTCCATTCCATTCCAGATTCCATTCCATTCCAGATTCCATTCCATTCCAGATTCCATTCCATTCCAGATTCCATTCCAGATTCCATTCCATTCCATTCCAGATTCCATTCCATTCCAGATTCCATTCCAGATTCCATTCCATTCCAGATTCCATTCCATCCCAGATTCCATTCCATTCCAGATTCCATTCCATTCCAGATTCCATTCCATTCCATTCCATTCCAGATTCCATTCCATTCCATTCCAGATTCCATTCCATTCCAGATTCCATTCCATTCCAGATTCCATTCCATTCCAGATTCCATTCCATTCCAGATTCCATTCCATTCCAGATTCCATATTCCATTCCAGATTCCATTCCATTCCAGATTCCATATTCCATTCCAGATTCCATTCCATTCCAGATTCCATTCCATTCCAGATTCCATTCCAGATTCCATTCCATTCCAGATTCCATTCCATTCCAGATTCCATTCCAGATTCCATTCCAATCCAGATTCCATTCCATTCCAGATTCCATTCCAGATTCCATTCCAGATTCCATTCCATTCCAGATTCCATTCCATTCCAGATTCCATTCCATTCCAGATTCCATATTCCATTCCAGATTCCATTCCATTCCAGATTCCATTCCAGATTCCATTCCAATCCAGATTCCATTCCAGATTCCATTCCATTCCAGATTCCATTCCATTCCATTCCATTCCATTCCATTCCATTCCATTCCATTCCATTCCATTCCATTCCATTCCATTCCATTCCAGATTCCATTCCATTCCAGATTCCATTCCATTCCAGATTCCATTCCAGATTCCATTCCATTCCAGATTCCATTCCATTCCATTCCATTCCATTCAAGATTCCATTCCATTCCAGATTCCATTCCATTCCAGATTCCATTCCATTCCAGATTCCATTCCATTCCAGATTCCATTCCATTCCAGATTCCATTCCATTCCAGATTCCATTCCAGATTCCATTCCAATCCAGATTCCATTCCAGATTCCATTCCATTCCAGATTCCATTCCATTCCAGATTCCATTCCATTCCAGATTCCATTCCATTCCAGATTCCATTCCATTCCAGATTCCATTCCAGATTCCATTCCATTCCAGATTCCATTCCATTCCATTCCAGATTCCATTCCATTCCAGATTCCATTCCAGATTCCATTCCATTCCAGATTCCATTCCAGATTCCATTCCATTCCAGATTCCATTCCATTCCATTCCATTCAAGATTCCATTCCATTCCAGATTCCATTCCATTCCAGATTCCATTCCATTCCAGATTCCATTCCATTCCAGATTCCATTCCATTCCAGATTCCATTCCAGATTCCATTCCAATCCAGATTCCATTCCAGATTCCATTCCATTCCAGATTCCATTCCATTCCAGATTCCATTCCATTCCAGATTCCATTCCAGATTCCATTCCATTCCATTCCAGATTCCATTCCATTCCAGATTCCATTCCATTCCAAATTCCATTCCATTCCAGATTCCATTCCATTCCAGATTCCATTCCAGATTCCATTCCATTCCAGTTTCCATTCCAGATTCCATTCCATTCCAGATTCCATTCCATTCCAGATTCCATTCCAGATTCCATTCCATTCCAGATTCCATTCCAGATTCCATTCCATTCCATTCCAGATTCCATTCCATTCCAGATTCCATTCCAGATTCCGTTCCAGATTCCGTTCCAGATTCCGTTCCAGATTCCGTTCCAGATTCCATTCCAATCCAGATTCCATTCCAGATTCCATTCCATTCCAGATTCCATTCCATTCCAGATTCCATTCCATTCCATTCCATTCCATTCCATTCCATTCCAGATTCCATTCCAGATTCCATTCCATTCCAGATTCCATTCCAGATTCCATTCCATTCCAGATTCCATTCCATTCCAGATTCCATTCCATTCCAGATTCCATTCCATTCCAGATTCCATTCCATTCCAGATTCCATTCCATTCCAGATTCCATTCCAGATTCCATTCCAGATTCCATTCCAATCCAGATTCCATTCCAGATTCCATTCCATTCCAGATTCCATTCCATTCCAGATTCCATTCCAATCCAGATTCCATTCCAGATTCCATTCCATTCCATTCCAGATTCCATTCCAGATTCCATTCCATTCCAGATTCCATTCCATTCCAGATTCCATTCCAATCCAGATTCCATTCCAGATTCCATTCCATTCCAGATTCCATTCCATTCCAGATTCCATTCCAATCCAGATTCCATTCCAAATTCCATTCCATTCCAGATTCCATTCCATTCCATTCCAGATTCCATTCCAGATTCCATTCCATTCCAGATTCCATTCCATTCCAGATTCCATTCCAGATTCCATTCCATTCCAGATTCCATTCCATTCCAGATTCCATTCCATTCCAGATTCCATTCCATTCCAGATTCCATTCCAGATTCCATTCCATTCCAGATTCCATTCCATTCCAGATTCCATTCCATTCCAGATTCCATTCCATTGCAGATTCCATTCCATTCCTGATTCCATTCCAGATTCCATTCCAGTCCAGGTTCCAGTCCAGATTCCAGTCCAGTCTAGATTCCAGTCCAGTCCAGTCCAGATTCCAGTCCAGTCCAGATTCCAGTCCAGTCCAGATTCCAGTCCAGTCCAGATTCCAGTCCAGTCCAGTCCAGATTCCAGTCCAGTCCAGTCCAGTCCAGTCCAGTCCAGTCCATTCCAGATTCCATTCCATTCCAAATTCCATTCCATTCCAGATTCCATTCCATTCCAGATTCCATTCCAGATTCCATTCCATTCCAGTTTCCATTCCAGATTCCATTCCATTCCAGATTCCATTTCATTCCAGATTCCATTCCATTCCAGATTCCATTCCAGATTCCATTCCATTCCAGATTCCATTCCATTCCAGATTCCATTCCAGATTCCATTCCATTCCATTCCAGATTCCATTCCATTCCAGATTCCATTCCATTCCAGATTCCATTCCAGATTCCATTCCATTCCAGATTCCATTCCATTCCAGATTCCATTCCATTCCAGATTCCATTCCATTCCAGATTCCATTCCATTCCAGATTCCATTCCATTCCATTCCAGATTCCATTCCATTCCAGATTCCATTCCAGATTCCATTCCATTCCAGATTCCATTCCATTCCAGATTCCATTCCATTCCAGATTCCATTCCATTGCAGATTCCATTCCATTCCTGATTCCATTCCAGATTCCATTCCAGTCCAGGTTCCAGTCCAGATTCCAGTCCAGTCTAGATTCCAGTCCAGTCCAGTCCAGATTCCAGTCCAGTCCAGATTCCAGTCCAGTCCAGATTCCAGTCCAGTCCAGTCCAGATTCCAGTCCAGTCCAGTCCAGTCCAGTCCAGTCCAGTCCAGTCCAGTCCAGTCCAGTCCAGTCCAGTCCAGTCCAGTCCAGTCCAGTCCAGTCCAGATTCCAGTCCAGTCCAGTCCAGTCCAGTCCAGTCCATTCCAGTCCAGTCCAGATTGGTAAGATTGAATTAAAAAATATGACGAAATATTACATAGGATTCTGCACCTGTTGTTAAGCATTGGGTTGGAAACAGATATTAGGGGTTTTTTATTTTTAATTCATAATATTGCACTTATCCTGTGATTATGTATATGGGCCAAAATCGCTCCCGGCCTCCCTTCCTTAAAAAAAAAGATTAATTCAAAATCAAAATAGATATTAAATATAGTCGAGTCTTAGTTAGTCCAAACGATGGCCTAGCATGCGTTATCATTTCTTATTTTTGTGCATTATTTTACTTACGATAGTTACGAACGCTCTGTGACGACCCAGCATTGAGTGTTGTATTTCAAATTGAATGTCCAAAATCCAAATTATTCATTTTCCGTGACAAAACAGAGCTATACTGTATACTGGTATCGCCACTTATGTGGCGAGCGCGAGCCCTTCCATTTCTTTTTTTTCTCTGGGAGTGAAGCCTGCTTGCCTGCCCTGCTCCTTAGCTATAAGCGCCGCGGCGGGTGTGTGGAGAAGTGGGGAAGGTGGGGAATAGGAATGGAGGGAAAAGTGGAGGAGTGGCAAGGAGCGAGATCGATATCTTAGCTTTGATTTTGACTATCGATTCGTAAACTTGGCTTCAGCCCCAGAGAAAATTTCCGAGAGGAGGAGTTAACATGGCAGTGGCGCTACTGTCAGTATTCTATAGCTATGACAAAAGCTCAAAATGTACTTAATTAATCCTAATGCCTGCTGTTTCTGGTAGTGCCCGGAATTTTTTTTTACTTGTAGCCTTGTAGGATTAGTTAATTTTGTTTCAAATGGCAGAGATAGACTGCTTTTCGCTTCACGGCTGTGAAATCGGCTTACGTTTACCCTGAAACCGGGATAGGGAAGCCAACACAGCCGTGAAGCGACCAGGAGTCTATAGCTCTGAAATGGTAGAAAAAAAACTTTTGAAATTTGAAAAAGCCCACCTTGAAATCATAATTGGAGTTGAATGGCAATGTGGCGATGATGTCACTATCTCAGTAATCTCACGGATATTCTTTTTCGTCTGCTAGTTTTTGTTGGCGCCGCCATCACCCATCGGCCATCCGGTTGTCCACCCTTTTGGCTTAGTCTCGATCTCTACATGAGTTGTCACGTGTCTGCTCGCTTGTACGATTTTCTTTAAAAAAAAAAAAATACTCGACCACATCAATGTCGAGTATGTAATTATTTCGTGTTATTCTTTTTTTTCGTGTATGTGAATCCTGTGCATACAGTAGCAGTTTCATCAGTTCTGAATATCAAGACGAGCCAGTAGATCAGAGGAGAGAATTGCCAATAAGATAAGATTGATTTCCTCTTTGATTTAATTTTCCCCACTATTTCATGTGTAAAGGAAGTTGTCATTGTACCAGGGAAACTTGTAACTAGAAGTTGTTCAAATTCTGGATTCAATTGTGTGACTTGTGTGTTGTGTCACACCTTCCAGTGTGACTCTAATTAGACACTTATACTGAAGTAATACTATCTAGGCATGTTTAATAACTTGAGACTATGTAAGACTTGTTACTGCACGTAATTTGTTTGGATCTTTACAAGTTACATCCAGATACTGGAAGACGGGGGATTGCCACTGGGACCACCAACTTGCTCTGTAATCTGGGCCCACCTTTTCCACTAAAACAACTCATCATTACCCAGCAAACAAGAACGAAAGTAAAGCTCATTGTGACAGATATTGAAATTTAATGAATCCTATCGTTAGCATTTCTTTCGCAGTATAGAGAAATTACGCGTAAAACGCAATGGGTCTCGGGTTCCTAGAGTCGCCAGAAATTGGTAGGTATTACGTAAGAAAGCAATTTTATTAAAAGTTATTTGAAATTAACTAGAGGAAACAAGTGCATTATCGAAATGGTGATATAATTTGTTTGCAATTGATTGGGTGTTATCAGTCCCCAACAGGCCACGACCAATGGGATTTGTTTCACGTGTCACTGTTTCTGTTTGTCATAGTGAGAGAGCACTTCTTTTAAAGCTTATCTTCCCTATGTATGCGCATAACAACAAATCAAGATTATGATGCACTGATATTTTTTTGTTCTCATTGTGTCAGGTACCCAACAATCGCCAAGATGTCTCACTTCGACGATGAGAAATTTAAGCAGCTACAGCTGAAAGTCAAGTTTAACGTCATTCCGAAAACTAGGCTGAAAAAATTCGGCAAACTTTTTGATGGTTACCCTACTGGGCTGGTTAAGAGCGAACCGGGTGGATTCGTCATGCCACCCACGTACGGAGAAAATGCTGAAAAGATTTACCGGATGAAGCCGAGAACTGACGACGTTTGGTTGCTCACGTTCCCTAAATGCGGTAAGTTCAAACACAATTTATTTGACGGTATTCGATTACTGCAAACCGCCATTGTTTTAACAGGGACCACTTGGACGTCTGAGTTGCTATGGTTACTTAAAAATGATTGCAATTTTGAAACAGCCGCCAAAATTCAACTTCATAGCCGGGCTCCTTTCTTAGAGTATACGTTTATTGTTTATTTACTTTTAAGTTTTAATTTTAATTTGATTTGATTGTCACAGAATGCCTTACTTGAGTGCGGTGTCTGGGCCAATGAAAAATTTCCTCATGACGGTGGACAAGGTGGAAAAGCTTCCGTCTCCGAGAGTCATACGACCTCATTTGCCGTTTTATTTGCTGCCTCCTGAGCTTCTCGACACAACCAAGGTATGACGTAATCTCGCTTATAACCTGTAGACTCCATACGTCATTAATCAGTAATTGACTGCAGGTAGTTTACGTGGCTCGCAATCCCAAAGACGTAATCGTTTCATACTACTTCCATCACAAATTGATTAAAGTGCACGGTTATACCGGAACTTTGGACGAATTTGCGGAATTCTTCATCAACGATGAAGGTAAACCAAACAATATCCTCCCTTCCACATTTCAAATAACTGACGAATATTTGTAAAATTTGAATAACAGTTGTGTACGCTCCTTTTTTCCCACACATTTTGGACGCCTGGTCTAAACGTCACCATCCAAACATGCATTTCATGTTCTACGAGGACATGAAAAAGGTAATACTAGTTAATTCCCTCACCCCAAATTACGCTAAAAATATGGATCCTAATGCTTCCTAACAACAGGATTTGCGTGGAGAAATCGAGAAAGTTGCCACCTTCCTCGGAAAATCGTACAGTGACGAGCAGTTGGGAAAACTGACCGAACATTTGAAGTTTGAAAATTTCCAGAAAAATGAATCCGTCAACAGCGAATCGGGCAAAAAATTTGGCGCCATGAATGAAGACGGGAGATTTATTCGCAATGGTAGATTTTCAGATTTATTTTTCCTTTTAAAGTTGTAAAGCCATTATTTATATTTGCAACTGACAGGTAAAACGGGAGACTGGAAAAATCATTTCAGCCCAGAATTAAACAGCCGAATCGACGAGTGGATCGAAAAGAACTTGGCCGGTACTGATTTGAAGTTTGTGACGGAACTGGAGCATCAAGATTAAAATAAGTAAAACACTAACCACTCAACTTCTCACCTATCTAAGTAGGTTTTTTTTTATGTGGTTTCATTAGAAATATGACATTTTATTTTCACAATTCATATTATTGGAATAAATTGTCTTTTACCTAGAATCTTTGAGATTGGTTAATGGTTATGACATCTGATCTGTCACACTCCTATCTCTCAAAATATGGATGATCATGATGAGTGTGTAGAAAATCTTATCAAAAAAAGCCAATCCCCATAGTCATTCAAATGAGATGTTTGCTTTTCTTATCCATACAAAAATGAAATCAGGACAGAAAGGAAATTAAAACGTCAGTGCTACTTTACTTGCCAAAGACTTAAGACGTGTTCACAAATATGTCTCGCTTTGACCAAGAGAATTTCAAGAAGCTTGAGCTTAACGTCAAGTTTAACGTTATTCCCAAGACAAGATTGAAGAAATTTAATCAGCATTTTAAAGGATACACTACGGGACTGGTTCAAAGTGAGCCGGGAAAGTTTGTCTTTACGCCATTGTACGCAAAACACGCAGACAGACTTTACAGGATGCAGCCGAGAACTGATGACGTCTGGCTGCTCACGTTCCCTAAATGCGGTAAACCTAGACATTCTTTACATAGATTAAGCAATAATTGACTAATTGGCGATTCAAATTTATTATCAGGTACAACTTGGACTTCTGAACTGTTATGGCTTGTCATGAACAATTGCGACACAGAGAAAGCCACTTCGACTCCTTTGATTGCTCGTGCTCCTTTTATAGAGTATGCCAAGCCCATGAATTATGTAATTTTTGTAATTATAACGACATGAATTATTTTTTTTTTAAATTTCAGTGTGCCATTTATCACTTCAGAGACTGAATTATCAGAGCGAAATAATCAAATGTTGAATTCTTTCGATAAGATGCCGTCACCGCGGATATTCAAAAGTCATATGCCATTCTATTTGCTTCATCCCAAATTACTCGATACCTCGAAAGTAATTTGAAATTTTCACTACTTAACCTGAGTACTTTATTTCATGTTTTGTTCTGAGTTGTGCGTACATAGGTGGTTTACGTCGCCCGAAACCCCAAAGATGCCATGGTCTCGTTTTATCACCACCACAAGTTGCTAAAATTTCACGACTACCAAGGAACCTTGGAAGAATTCGCCCAGTATTTCATGGATGACGAAAGTATTGTAGTTGGAGCGAGATAAACTTTTCATTCGATTTTATTAATTTCTCTTCGTTGGGGAATAATTTAGTTGTGTATGCACCGTTTTTCCCGCATATGCTCGACGCCTGGTCCAAGCGCAATCACCCGAATTTGCATTTCATGTTCTTCGAAGACATGAAAAAGGTAATCAAAGAACTTTATAAACTGTTGAAAGAACTATCGATTTATCTTTTTGCTTTTATTGATTCCACAAGGATTTACGAGGCGAGATCGTCAAAGTGGCCGCGTTCCTCAATCAATCGCCAACTGATGAGCAACTGGACAAGATAACGGAGCATTTGCGGTTCGACAATTTCGAGAAGAACGAATCAGTCAATAACGAGGCCGGCAAGAAACAGGGCTGGATGAATCCTGACGGCAAGTTCATCCGCAAAGGTAAAATAATTTGGAGCAATTCTCGCTCACACGAAATTCTATTTAAGAAACTAATTTCAACTCGCTCAGGTAAAACGGGTGACTGGAAAAATCACTTCAGTCCAGAATTGAACAGCCGAATCGACGAGTGGATCGAAAAGAACTTGGCCGGTACTGATTTGAAGTTTGTGACGGAATTGGATCATCAAGATTAAAATAAGTAAAATACTAACCAATCAACTTGCTAACCCATCTTAGTAGATATACCGAGCCCTGTGTGACTGAGGGAAATGTTTTATTTGGTTTCATTAGAAATGGGACATATTTTATTTTCACAATTCCGATTATTGGAATACATTATCGTTAACTTGTGATCTTTGAGATTGGCTAACTGTTTATGACATCTGATCTGTCTCACTCCTATCTGTTTAAATATGGAGGACAATGATGTGTGTCTAGAAAATCTTATCAGAAATAGCCAATCCCCATAGTCATCCAAATGAGATGTTTGCTTATCTTATCCATACAAAAATGAAATCAGGACAGAAAGGAAATTAAAACGTCAGTGCTACTTTACTTGCCAAAGACTTCAGACGTGATCGTAAAAATGTCTCGTTTTGACGAAGAGAATTTCAAGAAGCTTGAGCTTAACGTCAAGTTTAACGTTATTCCCAAGACAAGATTGAAGAAATTCAATCAGCATTTTAAAGGATACACTACAGGACTGGTTCGAAGTGAGCCGGGAAAGTTTGTCTTTACGCCATTGTACGCAAAACACGCAGACAGACTTTACCGGATGCAGCCGAGAACTGATGACGTTTGGCTACTTACGTTCCCCAAATGTGGTAAGCATAGACACCCTTTACGTAATCGACTGCATAATATGGTTAGATTAAGTAATAACTGTCTTATCTTCTATTCAAAATTGTTATCAGGTACAACTTGGACTTCTGAACTGTTATGGCTTGTCATGAACAATTGCGACACGGAGAAAGCCACTTCAACCCCTTTGTTTCTTCGTGCTCCTTTTATAGAGTATGCCAAGCCCATGAACTAATTTGAACTATGTAATTTTTATAATTATAACGACATAATTTTTTTTTTCATTTCAGAGTGCCATTTCTTACCTCAGAGACTGAACTATCACCTGAAAGAAATAAAATGCTGAATTCTGCCGACAAGATGTCGTCACCGCGGATTTTCAAAAGTCATATGCCATTCTATTTACTTCATCCCAAATTACTCGATACCTCGAAAGTAAGTTGAACTTTTCGCTACTTCACTTGTGATTACTTAATCCAATGTTTAATACTGTTTTGTGCGTACATATATAGGTGGTTTACGTCGCCCGAAACCCCAAAGATGCCATCGTCTCATTTTATCACCATCACAAGTTGATTAAATTTCACGATTATCAAGGAACCTTGGAAGAATTCGCCCAGTATTTCATGGATGACGAAAGTATGTATAGTTCGAACGAGATGAACGTTTTATTCGATTAAATTAATTATTCTTCGTTGGGGGGGATTTAGTTTTGTATTCGCCGTTTTTCCCGCATATGCTCGACGCCTGGTCCAAGCGCAATCACCCGAATATGCATTTCATGTTCTTCGAAGACATGAAAAAGGTAATCAAAGAACTTTATAAACTGTTGAAAGAACAATCGGTTTATCTTTTTGTCTTTTATTGATTCCATTAGGATTTACGAGGCGAGATCGTCAAAGTGGCCACGTTCCTCAATCAATCGCCGACTGATGAGCAACTGGACAAGATAACGGAGCATTTGAGGTTTGACAATTTCGAAAAGAACGAATCAGTCAACAACGAGGCCGGCAAGAAACAGGGCTGGATGAATCCTGACGGCAAGTTTATCCGCAAAGGTAAAATTATTTGAAGCAATCCTTGCTCACGTGAAACTCATTTTAGAAAACCAAATTGAACTCCTCAGGTAAAACAGGAGATTGGAAAAATCACTTCAGTCCGGAGTTAAACAGCCGAATTGACGAGTGGATCGAGAAAAACTTGGCCGGTTCCGATTTGAAGTTTGTTACAGAACTGGAGCATCAAGATTAAGATAAGCACAAATTGACTCAGGTTGGTAAGCCATTCCAGGTTTGACACTTGCTGTGCTGTGCATCACGCAATTAGGATGTGGCATTTGATTGTTATAGGTGTAGTATAGCATACTTACTTTTACAATTTCGATTATTAGAATAAATCTGCCCATACTCTTGTGATCGATTGAGCTGGCTAACTGTTTTTTCAATGATTTTAAACAATGGATGCACTGATTTCGTTTTATGTGTCACACACTGACACTCCTTATCAGTTCAAGAATGACTATGTAGAAAATCTAATCAAGTAGAACAAAATCGCATAGTCATTTCAACCCCATAATGAGTTATCTTATCCACCTAAAAAATAAACCATCGTGAAAGGGAGACGAGTGATACATATTCTGCCAGACACGCAAGACGCAATCAAAAATATGTCTCAGTTGGACGAAGAGAAATCCAATGGGCTCCAGCTAAACGTCAAGTTCAATGTGATTCCCAAGACAAGGTCAAAGGAATTCACTGATCTTTTTAATGGGTACACTACGGGACTGGTTCGAAGTGAACCGGGAAATTTCGTCATGACCCCGTTGTACGGAAAACACGCAGAAAGACTTTACCGGATGGAGCCGAGAGCTGACGACATCTGGCTACTTACGTTCCCCAAATGCGGTATAAATCTAGTTTTGATCATAATTAGTTCAAACGTTTTTAAAACTGATGGATCTGCGATTTAAATTTGGAATCAGGTACAACTTGGACTTCTGAACTGTTGTGGCTACTGATGAACAACTGCGACACGGAGAAAGCCAAAGAAACTCCTCTATTTGTTCGTGCTCCTTTTACAGAGTATACAAGGCAAATCATTTTTTACAGCATTATCTAATGTTATTATCTCAGGAAACCATTTCTCTCTTCGGATGCCGAGTTGTCACCACAAAATAGTGAATTGCTTGACTCTTTTAATACGAGGCCTTCCCCGCGGATCTTCAAAAGTCATTTGCCTTTTTATTTGCTTCATCCCAAGTTACTTGATACTTCTAAAGTAAGTTTGACTTTTCGTCTATTTGACTAAACCGGAAATAAATGTGCTATGCATAGGTGGTTTACGTCGCCCGAAACCCCAAAGATGCCATCGTCTCGTTTTATCACCATCATAAATTGATGAAACTTTACGACTACCAAGGAAACTTGGAAGAATTCGCCCAGTATTTCATGGATGACGAAAGTATGCAGCGGTAAATGAAATACTTGGTCGTTACTCTATTAAATGTATTTTTCTTTGCGGGTAAAATTCGGGTGCAGTTTTGTTTTCGCCATTCTTCCCTAATGTTCTTGACGCCTGGTCCAAGCGCCATCACCCGAATTTACACTTCGTGTTCTTCGAAGATATGAAAAAGGTAGTAATTCAAAACATTATTGCTGTATCTATCGGAATATTTGTCTTTAATTTTGTTGTTGTCCCACTAGGACTTACGAGGCGAGATTGTCAAAGTAGCCGCTTTTCTCAATCAGTCGCCGACTGATGAGCAACTGGACAACATAACGGAACATTTGAGATTTGACAATTTTCAAAAGAACGAATCAGTCAACAACGAATTAGGCAAAAAACTTGGCTGGATGAAACCAGATGGCAAGTTTATTCGTAAAGGTAAAAACATCATTTTTACAAATCATTAATTCAAAATGAAATTGAATTTTAAAAAATTAAATAACTGATATTATTTAGGTAAAACGGGTGACTGGAAAAATCACTTCAGTCCGGAATTGAACAGCCGAATCGACGAGTGGATTGAAAAGAATTTGGCCGGCTCCGACTTGAAATTCGTGACTGAACTGGAGCACCAAGATTAAACAATTTCATGGAGCAGCTAAAGTTTTCGTTTAATTACAATTGTTAAACAATTAGAGAGAAACAATTGAGCAAAATACTACCCATGTCTTTTCGATAATATTTGAAAGTTACGGCAATAAATTGTTATGAGCATTTGTAAAATTCAGTTCAAAAGATTCAAATTGAATGGTGTTTTTAACTGGCCCATTGTTTTCCTTATTATTTCGTTGTCCAAAAATTTTGTCATTGCTAAATAAAATTGTCTACGAAATCTACAAAGAATTTAAAATCACAAGTTAGTTGCTTTTAACCTGTAAGTTGAGTTTCCAGTAATAAGGGAACTTGCGATTAGTTGTAAAGGTTTAAACAAAATTGAAATCAGCGCTTTATTTAAATCGTGTATAGGGTTCATAGCTTGTCCGTCAGGTGGCTTCGTCAAGAATGATAACAGCTGATTCAGCCGTGACATTAGCCTTGATTTGCCGCCATGACACAGCTTAATTCTTGAATGGCGGCAGTTTATAATGAACCTTTGTCTTTTCTTGTCTCTCTCTCCTTTATTGGATGAATGAACTCACAGTTGGTATTTCATTAAAAATAATGTGTTGTACTTGCCTACGTATCATGGGTTGTGCTGATGACTGTAGCTTACCTTAATGTGTAATATCACTTACAACATTAAATGGGCTAGTTAAAGCTGGTAAAAGTAGTGAAAAAACAAAGAATTAGAAGATCGACAGATCCTGTGAGGCAGAAGAAGACTATGGAAGGTTAAATTTGACTTTATTTTGAAAACAGGAGGGCTGGAAGAAAAATCTACATGTGTGTTAATCCAATAACACCTAACCTGGTAGCAAAGTTGGTAAGTTATTTACAAGTCAAGAAATAGCTACTTCTCGTTACAAATAAGCTCTTCATCATCTGGAAGTTGGATTCACCTTTGTCATGCCTGGAAATACGTAAGAACTTTGCGTACTTTTACCTGTTACTATATTTGTATTCACACATTTTATTTTTTTCAGCTGGTGGATACCCTGAAATTCTACTGTGACTCCTGCCAAAGAAGTTTGGTATTGCCCCTTACTTGGGCTAATCAACATTGTGTAATGAAAGTTTGATGAGTGACCCAAAAACAGTCATTCTCAGAAGACTTGTATACTGGTAAAATTTGCTATCTTATGTGGAAAAAGCTCCTTTTGTCAATTTGAACATTAGCCCTATCTATTTATGGATTTTGACTGGTTGATACATTTGGTTGGAACATTTACTAGGTATTGAATTCGACATGACTAACCGCATCGGAGGAGATCGCTGATTGAATGTGATGAACGAGAGGATATGACAGACTGATGGTTGTAACTTTATTTTACCTAAAGAAAGCATACCTGGAAGAAAGCTCCGGAAAGCTCAACCGTTTCTGAATCTAACAGCACAAAACTCAAGCCTCCCCACATTTTACGCGTTCCAACTTTGTATGGCAATCTTCAGTTACACCGAATTCGTAAATAACCTACAGATAAAGGTAGGCCTATTCCGTTTTATTGATTAATTAACTGTTGATTAACGTACCGCTTGCCCTTATGCCATTAGGTATGAATACCTCAGCGAATAACAAAAGAACCGTGAATCTGCTCAGTATGACATCACTATGGCACTCAATAACGAGAAAAGACATGAAACCATTATTATAGTTATCATTTACCTTACCCGATCCTTGTGCAGTTCAAGCTTCGGTCGATCCATACGCATTTCGCACCATTCTTTAGGAACATTCTTTATGAAAGTGAGCATATGAAAATAAATTTATTGAAGCAAAGTAGACTGAAGAGAAACCAAGTCCTAAGTAAAAAATTTTTTTTTTTTTTTTCAAATTTTTATTATCGCTAGCCTGAAGATTAAAAGGGAAGCCATGGAATTGTTAAAACTTTGGCGAATCAAATAAACCCAAATCGGAACCAGCACCCAGCAGAAAAACCATCTTCGTCTAGTAGAGAATAGTACGTATAATTTAAGCTATTGCTGCACAATTTATGTATTTATTTTAAAATTTTTTATTAAATAACACAGAAGTACACGAATGCGGGGTTAGATATCCATACGTACACTTACAGAGAAGAGGCGAGAAGATGAGAAACATGCGAAGAGGATGTTCCAGCTGCGTTCTGATGGTTGAAGAGGAGTCTACGTTGATGTGACCTGGCAAACGAAATAAAGTAAGACATTACTTAAATATTGTGTAGTATTTTTCAGCTTTGAATATATTCCGGTTCATGAGTTAATGTGCAATGCAGTTGGCAAGCAGTGGGACTCTCCAAATTCCCATTGCAGTTTATTATTTGTAGCTTTCTGTTGGGAAGAAGCACGGTAGTCAAATATTTCTTTTTTTAATGTCTAGACGTGGGGTAATCAACGATAGATTTTATTTAATTCCCAAGTTACATTGGGTCATAACCTCCTTTTTTTCTCTCTTCTCTCGAAGAAGATTTATAATTTTCTTCAGCTACAACACAGAGACTTCGAAGTACTATTTTGTTCTGTTTGTAGCATGTACCAACCGTAAGTTCCAAAATTATGGTATCCCCCGTAATAGCTAGCATCGTATGTAGATTTCGTACTCGGCCCTGATACCTGTCGGCTGAGAGTATTGATCACACGTCAATCCTTTCGGGCAACAGACCGGGAGACGGGAGGAGTCTTACAATATTTTCGTTTTTAACCAAAATCTTTTCGAGGATCCTGAGACTAACCAGGAAACCTAGTATGACTAATTTGCACCTTCAAACAGGATACATGAATGTTACACACATATCTGTATTTTACTATTCCTAGATAATGGCCAATCTTCGTTTTTAACCAATATCTTTTAGAGGGTCCTGAGTCTAACCAGGAAACCTACTATGACTAATAGCTTCTGCCTAACTCTATATAGAGAGTCTACCGTTAACCACATACTTTTTCTCTTTAAAAGGCCTTAGTGCTACTCTACACTAAAGCTCCGAAGCGTCATCAATAGCGTGGTCTATGGTGCAATGCTATCGCTGGAGTAAGGCGTTTACCTTCAATTCGGGTATGTTAGAGAATTCTATCATGTTATTTTCAATCTTTAGTTACTACTATTGTAATTATCAACTTGTGTGAATAGGTAGCGTCAAGATTGGCCTACCCTGATGGCGTTTTAACCAAAATCTTTTAAATGGTCCAGAGTCTAACCAGGAAACCTACTATGATTAATAGCTTCTGCCAAACTCTATATAGAGAGTCTACCGTTAACCACATACTTTTTCTCTTTAAAAGGCCTTAGTGCTACTACACTAAAGCTCCGAAGTACTACACCACTTAGGGTCCTTTAAAGAACGAAGTGCCGTTCTTTATTTACAGAGCGCTTCATGTCCCAAAGGTAGCGCTGAAACTCCCAATGGCCTGCATCACTACCAAAAGGACTCATCAGCATATTCCCAGTTTCCCTTCCCACCCTTAAACTAGATTTATATTTACAACCACAAGACTAATTTCAATAGGATCCTTCTATATCGATATATCCTTCTGGATATTCTTCAAGACCTACATTTTTTAAAAACAAAGTCGATATGGCGATGTTTACAATTTTTGCGCTCTTTTTAAGTGAGTAACTCACTTTTTTACTTGATCAGTGTTACCATATGTAAATTTTCGTTTTCTTCTGTATCGAGGTACTGCATTCCTCGTAATACTCATTAATTTTTAGGATACCTTCCTACCATGGATTACTCATTTGTTCTGTCTTAATATGGACCAAAACCTAGGCATGTACTATTTTTTTAGCTTTAGTAAAATCTTAGTCGTTTTCAGAATTTTTTTAATGTGCCGGTGCGACATTCCCTAGTAAAATTCTATTACATCACGGCAGTAATTGATCAAATGGCACAGAAAGTTTTGGTTCCATTTGATCAACTACAGGACGAAATGTAAAGGAACGGGGTCCAGCCTACAGTCCATAGCTGGCCAAGAGAAAAGTTCTGTGTTACTCTCTCGACCAACTATGAAGAGTAGACTGACGATGGAACGTTGGATGGCCAGCCTTTTAAATGAGACACGAAGGCCATTAACTTGTGAAAAAAGACTATCTCAAGGTTTTTTAAACTGTGATTCAAGGTTAATGTAGGGATAATGGTGATATCAAGGTAAACCAAACTTAAGGAGATAACAAAATCCAGGGGGACAGCAGTGCTGTTAAGGTTTTATCAATCTACTGTTTTTTCAAACTATGGATTTCCTATTTGCAACATTGAAGATTAAATAAGACAGGTTTGAGGTTAATTTATGGTGATGGTTGATTAGCCCATACTTTTTCTTGGTATTCCAAATTATTTTCTTTTTTCATAAAATATCTCATCGGTTCTTTAAGTTGCTCACTTGAATCTACCACGTAACCACGACCACGAGTTTAAGATTTGTAAAGGTTTTCTAAAATCAATTGAAATCAGCGCCAATTGAATTCGTGTAAACCGTTGATAGCTTCTCCGCTAGGTGTCTCCGTTGATGAGTGCTAACAGCTGATTGATTCAGTTCAGGCCTGAGCTGAATAACTTTTTTGTCTTGAAATCAGCTTGAATGTTTTTTCTCTGGTTTTGATTTTTTGAATTTCGTTAGTTTATTTCATGTGATCTTGTCATGACATGAGAAGACATGAGAATCGCTTATGTATTTGGGATTATATGTATAATATGTAAAAGCATCTTATCCTGTTTCCATCACATCACACTGAGAAATGAGATACATCTCAGTACATTCCACATGTGGATTGACTTGATGAAAAAGTAATGTGTATAGGTGAGTGGGAAGAAAAACTTATTGAATGCATTCTGTTGTTTTGAGAATGCGTTTTACAAGTCAAGTAAAATGTATCAGGGCACATCATTGGTAAATCTGCATTTTTTGGGGGGTTCTCGAATTGCACATTCAGAATGCATCACAATGTGTTTTAGTACTGATATCGTTGTTGTGATATGTTCTGAAAATATTCCCTTTATTTAGAAATAGTATCTAGCCCTAACTGTTAAATTCTAGTGTTCAGCAATAAAGTTTTCATTTTATTTTTCTAATAGGTTCATCCAAAGGGACTGTTCTAACGAGAGAAGGAAGTTTCTAAAGGGGACTACTTAGTGTGGTTTACACTAATATTGGTGTAAAAATGTAAGCCACATGCTTTTGCTACTAATTTGCAATGCAGTTAGTTAGTTTGTGATGTTTTTGTTTCTTGTTAATTAGGTTAAGCCTTAAGGATTAATTTCAAGGCTTTCTTACTTCTATGCTAGTAGTTTCCTGTCAATGTTAGTTTGAAATGTATTTGAAAATATTTTGAAAAAGATGTGTTGAACAAAAGTAAGGAAATTAGTAGTATCAATACAGTTTCTGTAGGAGCTTTGACATAACGAGGAACTTGGCGTTAAGTTAGAAAAGCTTGATGTTCAACGAGTAATCAAATGATTTCATTCTGTATCCATTGCAGGCAGTCTCATCGTGTGTCCTCAAGAGACACATCCGTATTTTTCCCGGAGAAATATCAGGTGTTTAAATCCAGTAATCCACCATGCTGTCTTGAGAATTCTGACCGAGAAAGGAGTGCAACCAGACAGTAAATCCGACATATCAAAATAAGGTGTGAAATTCTGGTAAAGTTGAACTTGAAAATAAGTGTGTATAATATTATTATTTGCCTTTATCTTGGGCATTTTATTTGTTAAGAGAGTGCAACCTGTAAGATTTATTTACTGGTATAAAACTGTAGAAGGCATCTATTTTCTTTTGGGGTACTTCTGATTCAGTACCAGGCTAGAATTATGAGCGCGTCAATTGACTTATTTACTAATTGCATTGGCTCGATGGCAAATTCACTTTAATCCAGGTAATGGGCAGACCCATCAAAGTAATCTGGAAACGTTTACAGCGGCCACTCATCTAACAATACCTTTTTCATTTTCCTTTAAGTTTTGATTAGTGAAAAGCTTTATGGATAGCGATCGTTGATAACGAAATTTTCTACCGTGTTTTTTGTGTTATAGCAGTTTCATTGTCTGATTTATTTTTTAGATTGGACCTACGCCAATGGAACAAGGTTATCTGCTGAGGATCCATCGACAAGAAAAGGGAGGAAATTCCGTCGCCAGTGCCGTGCCAATCAGCCAGAGCACAGTCTGTGGCAAGAGGTACTCAGTCGTTTGTGATTTTTAACATTGAATGTTTATTAGAACAATTCGTATTAGTGGGCTCAGCAGAATTGAGGCTTGTGCTGACGAGCGTGATTCTATTTGTTTTAACCATTAAATAGAAAAACGAATTTGATCTATGCAATCATTTACCTAAAATTAATTGCTATGATTGGGCAACGTTTTTGAATATTTTTTTCCGTTTTGTAAAAGTATAGCATCGTCAAACTTTAAATAATATAAGAGAACACGGAATTCTATGGTTATTTGGGGTTTATGGAACTAATCAGTAATCAATCACGGAATATCAAATTGGACAGAATCTTTCGGTTTACATTGCAGGAAACCGCTATAGAAATTATCTATAGAAAGATCCATGTTAAATTATATTCTTATGCAGCCAGTTCATTGGATAAAACTCATCTGTTGTATCAAAAAGAATGTTGGTTTGTAACCCCGGCTTTTTCTGAACAGATTCCAGTTAGGTAGATATCTTCGAATGGAATCATTGGAGTCGTTTGAATGGCGGCCAATAGCGGAAGGATCTAAGTCCCGTGCATCAAATAAGCAGGTCCATCCACGTAATTGGGATACGTTTTCCATGGCCGCTCATCCAATGATATTTTATGCGACCCACCTAAGTAAGTTTTTTTAATCAATAATTTTGTAAATTCCATTTCGTTTCAAAATCTAAAAGTTGTAGCGTAACCCACTACGTAGTAGTTGTTGAGGTCCTACTTCGTTGTGGACACTATAGTTGTTTATATACTGGTTTTCCGATTCGGTTACTCTGACCTAAAATAGTCATTTTGTCGAATGTGCACGTTAACGTACATGTCGTCATCCACTTTTAGCACAAAATCAATTTTAGGGCAGTTAGAGTTTATCTAGTTGAATAGTCCTGCCATTTTCAATGGTAAATTTCTGTAAAAATCCAACATTTCCATCGGAATGATATCTCGGTGGGTTTTGCTTTCTTCTTGAATTTTTCTTTGGGTTAAAAAACTTCTAGACTGTCTCAAAATGAAACTAAATTGGATATTGCATCGTTGGAATTTCCGAACTACGTCGGTATGATTTTTCTAAGTTTTTTCGAATTTCCATTCGTTTTACGAAATTGTCAGTTGCCAAAATCACAGCAATGAAAACGCTTCTTACTCTCTGATCGATGTCCCTGCCATCGTTTGATGGCTATGGGGTATTTAAAAGACGTGACGTCGTTGATAACCAGTCCGAGTTTTTGCATTCAGTGTTTTACGTTTGATAACAACCGTCCTAGACGAGCCGTTTCGTAAAGGGCACATATTTCCACTCCGGGGTAAGAAGTGTTGATTAGATGAGGAGCTACGTAGCTGGAAATAATTCGTCTCTCTTCATTGACACAGCAATTAACTTTTTTTTAAAGTGACTCAGCAACAGCTGCGATTTGTCGATTGCCAAAAGCGTCTGGAATATAGGTATTCTTATCAAAGGGATTTTCATTAAGTTGCCTTAAATGAAATAAGTAGTAAGTAAGGTATGAGTAGATTCAGCAAGTAATCAGGATACGTATTCCGCTGCCATACCTTTGTTCTCTCTCATCTGCTCGCAATGTTCGCGTCTTTTGGAGGTTGCATGAATGTTTTTATGGTAGTGCAAATGTCAGATAGTTAGTGCAGGGCAGATACGTATTCCAACTCCAAATTATTCAATTCCAACGTATGAAAGCGGCCGGTATTAATTGATGGGGCTGGGGAAAAGCGATCAGAAGATTCGTGCCATTTTCTGTAGTGGCCCTTTTTTGTCAAGCAGATGGGTTTATTCATACTTCGCAAATTGCATAATTCTGCAATAGAGATCGTGCTAAAAACGAGTCGTTATCTAACATCGTTTAAAGTGTCTTGGGTTCCATTTTTTCCACGCCATCTTTATGACGATCCAGTATAATAGGATCTAGATAGACCCTACTGGTAGGATGTTGGTAGAAAACCTGTAGATGGGAGCTATTGGGCAGTCATGTGTCTTAATCACGACAATCCCCTTCTGTTTCCTTGTTGTTCAGGCAAGGGAGATTTGAGAAAGGGAAAGTCTTACGTTGAAGTTGGAACCACTGACCGACATTTGAACGACATGCCGGGCGGCTATTCGCTTCTGTGGTTAGCAATTTGCTGAAACCTGTGCAGGGAAATATTTTCACTTGTAAGTTGTAACTTAGACACCTTGAATCTTGGGCACGGAAAAATTGTGAATTGAGTTAAGGTCATCAATAATCTTAATTACGTTATAAAAAAGAATATCTTTAACAGTTATTTTATTGTAGACTCGTCGTCATAGCCAGTACCAAAAGGTGCATGAATTTGCTTCAGGTTTATGCACAAATTTTCGAAAATCCTCGTAGTTCTTCGTAAGACAACAATTCTAGAAAGTTATTTGGCCAAAATCGGTTAACAATAAATATTCCCGATGCATTGATTTTTCGTTCAGCATCGACAATCTAATACTAACCAATGTTGATATCTAAATTTGCGGTTTTACCTTCACCTTCTTTTTACCTGCAGCTCCACCCTCATATTGCCATCGGTCGTCACTCTTTTTCGTATAAAATCGTGGAGGAATGAGTTGGAAAGTATCAGTTATCCAGCTGTTTCAAACAAGTCAACTACTGCTCCAACATGAAGGTAAATATCGTAACCACACAAAAAGTGCACATTTCACCAATTGAACATCCAGAAGAAAGTCTTTCTTGACAACGACTTCAGTTCAACTTTTTTGTTGAGACTCGAGAAGTGAATATTTCTATTGCTTAAAATAATTTTCTTTTTTTTTTCAATTCCAGTTCTTTATCGTCGTTGCCCTTATTGCGTTCGCTGCTGCCGATTCCTACAAGGCTGCTGAATACGAAGCCCCAAAATACAACACTCCCAAGTACGAGACTCCTAAATATGAGGCCCCCAAGTACGAGACTCCTAAATACGAGGCTCCTAAAAACGAGGCCCCCAAGTACGAAGCCCCCAAGTACGAAGCCCCCAAGTACGAGACTCCTAAATACGAGGCTCCTAAATACGAGTCCCCCAAGTACGAGGCTCCCAAGTACGAGACTCCTAAATACGAGGCTCCTAAATACGAGGCCCCCAAGTACAAGACTCCTAAATACGAAGCCCCCAAGTACGAGACTCCTAAATACGAGGCTCCTAAATACGAGTCCCCCAAGTACGAGGCTCCCAAGTACGAGACTCCTAAATACGAGGCTCCTAAATACGAGGCCCCCAAGTACAAGACTCCTAAATACGAAGCCCCCAAGTACGAGACTCCTAAATACGAGGCTCCTAAATACGAGTCCCCCAAGTACGAGGCTCCCAAGTACGAGACTCCTAAATACGAGGCTCCTAAATACGAGGCCCCCAAGTACGAGGCTCCCAAGTACGAGACTCCTAAATACGAGGCTCCTAAATACGAGGCCCCCAAGTACAAGACTCCTAAATACGAAGCCCCCAAGTACGAGACTCCTAAATACGAGGCTCCTAAATACGAGGCTCCTAAATACGAGTCCCCCAAGTACGAGGCTCCCAAGTACGAGACTCCTAAATACGAGGCCCCCAAGTACGAGGCTCCCAAGTACGAGACTCCTAAATACGAGGCTCCTAAATACGAGGCCCCCAAGTACGAGACTCCCAAGTACGAGACTCCTAAATACGAGGCCCCCAAGTACGAGGCTCCCAAGTACGAGACTCCTAAATACGAGGCTCCTAAATACGAGGCCCCCAAGTACGAGGCTCCCAAGTACGAGACTCCTAAATACGAGGCCCCCAAGTACGAGGCTCCCAAGTACGAGACTCCTAAATACGAGGCTCCTAAATACGAGGCCCCCAAGTACGAGACTCCTAAATACGAAGCTCCCAAGTACGAGGCACCTAAATACGAAACTCCCAAATACGAAGAAGTGACATACGTAAGTTTTAATTTAATTAAATGACTCAGATGCCATAAATTTATCGATTGAATTGTCACATTTTCAGGCCCCGCAACCCTACAGCTTCGGATACGATGTCCAGGATAAAGAATCTTACAACGACTTCGAGCACAACGAGAAGGCTGACTACAACGTAGTCAGCGGATCTTACCGCGTTGTTCTCCCCGACAGCCGCATCCAGATCGTCACCTACAAGGCTGACGCCAACGGATACACCGCTGATGTGAAATACGAAGGGGAAGCCAAGTACCCCGAGTACGCTGAGCCCCAATCCAAAGCTGATGCTTCCTACTCCGCTCCATCCTACAAGGCTCCCGAATATAAACAACCGGCCTACGTCGCCCCCGCTTACACCGCGCCATCCTACACTACCCCAGCCTACAAGGAGCCAGTCTACACTACTCCAGCCTACACTACTCCAGCCTACACTACTCCAGCCTACAAAGCCCCTGCGGCCTACCCTAAATATTAGTTCTCATCAATTGCGTTTTCTTAATTCTCAGATTATTATTTAATAAATTCTTCAAACGATTACACGTTATTAAAATATATTATGCAATCTTCGATAAAAAGAACCCAAAAGTTGGTCTTCCACTGGAAATGCAGTTTAATGCTACGACCAAGATTCACTTCTCATTTCTCAACATTCTTCCTTGTTTACAATGAAGTGATCGTAGAAATATACAATGTTAATTGATTGACCAATTGGCAAGTGGTTAGCTAGCCTTTTATCTAGCAAACTCGACCTGCTAGTGCCGAACATACACAGAACCAGTTTTAAAAATCGGGAGTAGGTGACGTGACGATGTCGAAAATCAAAGTCGAATTATTAATTTGTACTTAGCAATCAGTAATTTACGCGTGATGACGTAATCAAATTTTAACTCCTCCCCACGAAAACTAATTGGGTAAAATGGTTCGTTTAATGGAAGCTAGATGTCGCATTGTCGCTAATACCCATTGTTTTCGTCTTCTCATGTCGAAAGCATGTCGAAAGTTCTTGCTGCTTTGTTAGAGTTTTACTTGTGATTTTGGAAAAAATTTAACGCCCATATCAAATGTAAGTTATCATTACTGATTCTAGTTCCTACAAAGCTTATTTTTATACCCATATTGTGTTTCTACTTGAATTCTAGATTGTGTATGCAGGTACTGGACTACCCAACAGCTTTCAACAATGTCAGGTTTTCATCACCATTCCTACAACTAATTGAATGAAATGTTTCCTGTCTGTCTGATCTTCTACTGTGGATTCTACCTTGAAGAATCAGACACTAGAACGAGATGCAGGTTGACATAAAGATTTTTTTTGTTTTGTATCACCTGCTACAGCCAGAAGTGATCACAACTAAGTATAAATGTATGAACAAAGTATGAACAAATTTTACCTTGTACCATTTAGGACTCTGAATTACGTGCCTTCAGCAGTGTGAAAAACAGTGAAATTGCTTTCACACTGCGCTGTTTTTCCTGATTGAAAGCAACATTGCATTA
This sequence comes from Daphnia pulex, assembly GCF_021134715.1. Lineage (NCBI taxonomy): Eukaryota > Metazoa > Arthropoda > Branchiopoda > Diplostraca > Daphniidae > Daphnia > Daphnia pulex. Next base: position 851,871 of record NC_060023.1, on the reverse strand, counting down.
AAAGAGGTAAAGGTTTGCCATTGTTTTCTTTCAAAAACATTTAATACAACTAAATTCTTTCAGTGAGTATTTCAGAAATATGTTGATGGCCACACTGTTAACTTCCACATATTCTTCCATATTCAATTATTTATCGAGCAGCCTTAATATGGGATAAGGGAGCAGGGTCACCTCTCAAAATTACATCTCCCAGAAGTTACCCTAGCCTGTGGTTAAGGTAAGATTTCTGGATCATACAATAGTAGTTGTGGCTGTGTGTAAAGTTTTGTGTGATCAATAACTCAATTTGTTTTGCCAATCGTTGTCGGCTTCTCAAATTTCCCTATCGTCTTTTCCTTTGTGCTTTAGTAATTTAGTTACGTTTATTTCATTTTTTTGCCCCTGGTTTTTCAAAGGCGATTTACAGATAAACTGCTAATCCACCAACAAACTAAGCCAGAGCTAAAGAAACATCGACAACGAAAAGATCAATTTTATTCAGTTCAAATCTTTGATCTCAATTCTCATTGCCAATTGTACCGTTTTTTTTTCCTTCGAGTAAGTTATAAACTAGAATATGGCTTAAAAGCGTTGTGTGTGTGTAAGTCACATCCTCCACTGCCTTTCCATCTCAAAGACATTTAATATATTTATTGATTAAGCTTTGTTTTCTCTGCACGTAGAAGTAAGTTGACAATGACTTCACCGTCCACAAGTCCACTCGATTTCTGAAAATCTTGGAATTTGATTTCCAATGAATAGATCAGATTGCGTAGAATTTAGTTTTATTCCCGCAGCTCCCACAATTGAATAGAATCCCCCCCCCCCGTTGATCGCCAGAAGACCTTTGTATATTTTACCACGATTCGCTTTCCCTGTGCATTTATATTTGTGAATTATTAGGAATTGCCGAATGAGTTAAAAACTGTGCCATTCACCGGTGACTGTAAATTAAATTCTTAAGAAGAAATTAATAACCGATATTTTAAGAAGTTGCGACACAATTTATTGTTATTTATTGTTGATTGTTTTTTGTTATTTTTAATTCAAGGACTGACGTCATATCACCACCAGTTTTGAAGTTTTGGGCTTTAGCTGTTTGTGCTGTGTTGGCGGTTTCTTCGTGACGATGAGATATGCCCAGGTACCCAAAAATTGACTTATTTTTCGTAGATTATTGCTTTGAACTCTGTGTCCGTGTATTAATTCCTAAATCAAGCCCTGTTTGTGAGTCGCATGCGAAGTGTAATTACTTCAACGTTTCTTTTTTCTAAAGCTAAGAGGGCTTCATCATAGCCTTTGGCAATTTTCAGCTGTCAAAATAGTCATTTTCACAGTTACTTTGCGACTTTGCGCATCCATGAAAACATTGAAAGTTACTTTGTGGTAATCTTTGAGTGATTACTGACTATAATTATTCTACCAACAAAGTTCACTTGTTAAATTTTCAATCATTGCCTTTTTGTCTACTTCCGGTTTCTTAATTAGTTAGTAGTTCTGTAAATATTCATGTGACGGCAAAAAGAACCCCTTATTCGTGATCCTCGTCAAATTTGGGGTCAGAATCTTGCCTTAGTATTAAATATCGGAAAATCGTCCAAGTCAAATGACTCAAATATAAATTGATTTTAAGTGAGTTTAAAGCCATAACAGTTCGTTATATTCATTTTTATTTGATGTTTTCATATTGATGTTGTAGACCCATCCCCAGCAACGTCAATCTACAGAAAGAAAAAAGGCCAGTTTCTATGGCCTTCAGACTCGAAGGTCACGGAGATCATTACGTAAAACTGTCAATGCGGTGGTGTAGAGGTTGGGTGAGAACGGGACGTGTTGCTTGCTTATCAAAAAGGTCCAATAGCCGCAAGTCTTTAGAGGTGAGGGTGAGAAAAAGTTGTATAAAAAGAGAGAAAAAAGGTTGAAAGAAATCAGTCTAGTGAGCATCTCCGACAGGGCAACATCAACTGCAGGCACACTGTTTTTCACCAACTGCATTCTTCGTGATACAACCAGTTTTCAATCTTTGGTAAATATTCAGTTTTTCACATGTAGTTGACTAGTTGTAAATCGTTCCACTTTTTTCTGTAAGTTAATACGCCAATACCATAACAGCATATTAATGTTTCAATTGTTTAATTGCCTAATTAATCATGGCGTCGTGCTGCTGTTACTACGTTTACTAGTCGTCACTCGTCACCAACTGCATTCTTCTTTGTATTACCATCAGTTTACAATCATGGGTAAAAATGTGTTGTTACGTGGGGTTTTGAGTCAGACTTGTGAATCAGCTCTACTTTTTTTTTATTTGTTAAATGCCAGATATTATTTCATATTAATGATCAAAATATTTATTGTCAAGGAAACTATGGCGACGTCGCTGTCGTGCTCCTGTAGGTTGTTGTATCGTTCATGGCTGGGTTCAACCCAGTCGTTGATCACTGGTGTACCGCTGTCTCCTCTGTGGCAGATACCAAAGCACAACGCTTCCGTCTTACTACACGACAACATACGCAACGACCAGTTACTACACCGAAGGCCTCTGAGTACTACAACACCAAGGCTCCAGTTTATTACACCAAAACTTTGGCTGTCCCGACCTACTACATCGAAGCCCCGAAGTATTATTCTTCCCCGAGCTACAAAACCAAAGCGTCAAGTACTACACCGAGGCTCGCAAGTACAACTCTGCTCCAGCTTATTACACCACATGAACGGTCGAATACTACACAGAAGCCACCAGTTTGAAATTATGGGTAAATATTCTGTTACATTTTACCGCTATAAATATGCCAGTTATTGAATATCTAAATTATTTAGTGTGTAGTTGTATAAATGGAGAGAAAAGGCGAAAGAAATCAGTTGAGTGAGCATCTCCGGCATGGCATTAGATATTGCAGTGCACTATTTGTCACCAACTGCAAAATGGCGTATTACCAGTTGGCAACCATGGGTAAATATTCTGTTGTTACATGAATTGTGAATTAATGTTTTTTTGTTAATGTCGGTTATTATTGTAATTTTATTTGTTGTCTAGTAAACTGTGGCGTCATGCTGCTGTTGGGTGTTGTATCGTTGATGGCTGGATCGACCACTGCTGTACCGAGTTCTTCTCGGTATGGAAGTTACCAAAGCACAACGCTGCCGTCTAATTGCACGACAACATACGCAACGGCCAGTTACTACACCGAGGTCCCTGAGTACTACACCACCAAGGCTCCAGAGTATTACACCACATATTAGATTGCTCTGATCTACTACACCAAAACGCCGGAGTACTATACCGAGGCTCCCCATTACTACACCAAACAGACACCAAAGTACTTCACATCCAGATAGCATGGGTAAATATTCTGTTACATGGAGTTTTAAATAAGCCAGTTATTGAATATTCAATTTATTTATTGCCTAATCGTATAAGAGGAGAGTAAAGGCGAAAGAAATCAGCAGTCGAGTGATCATCGGGTGGCCCCTGATTACTGCACCACTAAGGCACCGAAGTACTACACAACCACGTATGCTGCAGTAGCTTACTACACAGAGGCTCCCTAGTACTACACCACTAGAACTCGTGGGTAAATGTTTTGTTACATGGAATTTTAATATAACTAAATTTTGTTTTGTCTAGTCTTATAATAGGAGAGGAAAGACTATATCTCCGACATCTCATTATGGAAGTTACAGAGCACAACGCCGCCGTCTAAGTGCACGACAACATACGCAAAGGCCAGTTACTACACCGAGCCCCATAGAGTACTACATCACCAAGGCACCACAATATTACACCACATTTTAGGTTGCTCTGATCTACTACACTAAAACGCCTGAGTACTGTACCGAGGCTCCCTATTACTACAACAAGACACCAGAGTACTTCACATCTAGATACCATGGGTAAATTTTCTGTAACATGGAGTTTTAAATACGCCAGTAATTGAATATCCAAATTATTTATTTCCTAGTCGCATAAAAGGAGAGTAAAGGCATAAGAAATCAGCATTTGAGTGATCATCGAGTGGCCCCTGATTACTACACCACTCAGGCACCGGAGTACTACACAACTACGTATGCTGCTGCTAACCGATGCGGTGTTGTATCGTTGATGGCGGTTGCCAAAGCACAACGCTATCGTCTTACTACAAAACAACATACGCAATGGCCAGTTACTACACCGAGGCACCTGAGTACTACACCATCAAGTCTCCAGATAATTACACCAAAACTTCGGCTGACCTGAGCTACTACACCGAAGCCCCAAAGTATTATTCACCCCCGAGCTAGAATACCAAAGCATTGAGTACTTCACCGAGACACCCGAGTACTTCACCACCAAGGAACCGGAGTGTTTTGTAACTACATATGCTGCGCCAGCTTCTTACAACGAAGCTCGCAAGTACAACTCTGCTCCAGCTACTACACCGAGGCTCCAGCTTATTACACCACATAAACGGTCGAATACTACACAGAAGCTACCAATTTGCAATCATGGGTAAATATTCTGTTACATTGAGTTATAAATATGACAGTTATTATTGGAAATTAACGTTAAATTTTATATTTAGCAAACTATGGTGTCGTGCTGCTGTTGGGTGTTGTATCGTTGATGGCTGAATCGATCACTGTTGTCTGATGTCTCCTGGGTATGGCGGGTATCAAACCGGAACGCTGTCGCCTAACTACACGACAACATTCGCAACGACCAGTTACTACACCGATGCCCGTGAGTACTACACCACCAAGGCTCCAGATTATTACACCAAAACTTCGGCTGTCCCGACCTACTCCACTGAAGCCCGAAGTATTATTCTTCCACGAGCTACACCACCAAGGCACCGGAGTAATACTGCGTATGCTGCTCCAACCTACTGCACCGAGGCTCCTGGCTCCCAAGTACTACACAACCAATGCATTGGAGTATTATCAACTACGTATAATGCGCCAGCTTACTACACCGAGGTTTCAGCTTATTGTACTACAAAAACGGTCGATTACTACAGAGAAGGGCGAAAATACTACTCTGCCCCTTGCCACACAACCACAACTGAGGTGGCCAAGTATTACGTAGCCCTAACTTTCTTCACAACCACTGCCTTCGTATTACGTTGGACCGAATACTACACTGAAGCTCCAGCTTACTACACCACAACCTACGCTACACTCAGCTACCACTCCGAAGCTCCAAAGTATTACTCTGCCCCGAGTTACTACACCACTAAGGCATCTGACTATTAAACCACGACCTACTCTTCTCCAGATTACTACATGGAGGCCTCTAAATGCTAGAGCCGAAATTGTTTCATACATATGTGTTACTTGTCACTGGAAATTGTCGTTGATCTTGAATGAGAAAATAAATTTGAATGCGGGTAATCATTTTGTAACTTCAAGCCTTTTGACATTGGGAAATGTTCCTTTTTTTTTAATCTTGCCTATTTCACATGTCAGAGTTGACTCTGTACTTTAGTCACTTTGCACAAGGACACCCTGGTTTTTCTTACTCTTCTATTGAAAAGGAAATCCTGAGACATCACTTGTATAATACTGGAGTATATGTGTATGACTGAAACTCTGAACATTACTTGGTTCATTGTGTCTTAGTTAATATATAACAAACACATGAAAGGAATTGCTTTAATGTCCCACCTCCACCCACAATTCCACCACATTTTACAGTCACATACACATATACATACACACATACACTTAAGTTAACCCGTTGGCTACCACGCCATACAACCAGTAGGTTGTACTATCTACTATTCTACGCGCCACGTCTGAAGGATCCATGGCCAAGGTGGGACTTGCCATTGCTGACAAGTCCGGGCTGACAAGAGGGAAGTCCCTATGGTGCATTGCCTAACAGGGCCTTTCGGCGCGGCCAATGCTAAGGAGCTAGGGGAGAACAAAGGCGTGGCAGACAACGGGTTAACTAACACAAACGAAAACATATTAGTTATTACCAACAACAAATGATGATCCGCGCTGACATTTTGGAGATACCGGCGAAGTTTTGGTGTCAATCTTCTCGACGTGCATTACCTGAATAAAGAGAAAACAATTCTTATTTAGTGACATGCCAATAAAAGTTACATAATACAGATAGAAACAATAATCAAGTTTTTCAGCTCAAAGATTTAAAGATGCAATTTTTTTAACTTAAAATCGAGCTTGCAATATTGAAAAGTGTAAACAGAACAAAGTTCACTTGCTAGTCTTTAAATAAAATTCCGGAAGTATACCGGAAGTAACCACAGCGCCTCAACCATTAAGCTGTGGTCAAAATAAACCACATATTCGTGATCCCCATGAAATTTGGGGTCGATTAGGTGTGATTTAAACGAAATCCAAAATTTGGCCAAAATCGAGAATTTTCCTGAACTATAGTTCAGGAAAATTTTTGAAACCGGAAGTACGAATACGTAAAAAACAAAACATGAACTTTACCACAAATTTGACGAGGATCACGAATATGTGGTTCTTTCGTACGTCAGATGAATATTTACTAAACTACAGACTGAAATGAGTAAACCGGAAGTAGAAATAAAAAATCAAATATCGAAAATCTAACAAGTGAGCTTTGTTGGGGGAATAGTTACGGTTAGTTATCACTAAATATTTCAACAAAATAACTGCCAATAAATGTTTAAAGAGATGTGCAAAGTAACTGAAACTGACTGTTTTGACAAATGCAAATTTTCAAAAAGCCATCTAGCGTTAGAAAAAAGAAACGTCAAAGTAAAACTTTGTTTGTACGTAAGAAGGGCCTGATTTTTGAATTATTACACAGACACAGACTTTAACCGTTTAACGCAACTAGACTATTGGTAGAAAACCTTAGAATATAAGTCAATTGTTGGGTACCTATGCATAATCCCGTGGTGAGTAACTGCAGGTGTGGAACAGCAAAGGGCAGCGACCACTGAAGTGTTCCAACTTCCAACTCGACGGTGAAGACAAGTTGTAGCAGCAAATTGGCAAAAGCAGTGAAGCTAGATGAGCGTACGTCGGGAAGATAAGGATGGAGCAGAACGTTGCTGGATGTCCCTCTTCCTTCATGGACAAAGGTCAGCATTGGCTTAAGGATCTATTATGTGCTATGTAAAAAAAAAATGTATTGCATTAATGGATTGAAAATATAACAGTTAATACTTAATAAAGCATTTCAATCTTTACCTGTACTAAGAAGCACACTGAAGTTTCCATGATAAAAAACCGCAAAAAAGGAAATCACAGCAACCAACAGCCTTACTCCTTAGGTTGAGGTAAATTTCCTGATGCTAAAGAAAGTGTCATGAAGTATTGCAGTAGCGTGGTGATAGGTTATATTGATGCTTACCTTGATCATATGGGTGAATGGTGCTGAATTTGGCATTTGACGTGGTGTGGTTGGTGTGGTAGCAGTAATGGGGAAATACCTTGTCTCCACACATTTGTATTCCACGATATGTGAGCTTCACACATGAGTTTTAGGCTTTTGACAGCATGATGGGCCTATTGGATGGAAATGCCGCTAAGTCATCTTGTTGGAATGACTGACAGTATCCACATCTAGAATTTCAAAGAAATAAGTTGTTACAGTATAAAAATAAGGAAACTAAGTCAAGATAAACCTACATAATTTGCGAAGTTCAATTTGGTATTTGAAATCACATGAATATAAGTATAAATTAGCAACAAATTGTTTCGCCTCGTTTCACGAATCACGATAAGAGAACAACAATGGCGACACTGGCGACATCTAGTAATGAGTTTGAAATCTTAAGTCAGTTGCACAGTCACAGCTGGTCGCAGACATGACAGTCGTTCGTTACTGTCCTAAGTTACTTCAAATTTCAGAACAAATTAAAAATTTAAACGGAGATGGGATAATAAGTTAACTGTTTTTAGGTAATAGATCACACAATCTTTAGCTAATGATTCTTACTGCATTCTTGACTTGTTTTCAGATAATTACAGGTCTGGCCAACTAGTTGCTCGTGACAATAGAAATAAAATGTTCTAATCCAACAACGCTACCTATGTCTTTTGAAGCTAAATAAGTTCTGTTGCAAGGTAGTTATTTTACAAGTTTTTTAAATTACTGTGTTCTTTAAGGTTTACATTGTTCACATTCACTTTTCCTTGTCAAGATTTTGTAAATCTTCAAGATGTTGTTGCCTTCGCCAGATCCAATTCTTTGCTGCTATCTATTTTGCAGACAACAGCAAGAAATTTCTGCCACTCATGATTTGATCACCAATTAGTTCAAATTTAGGACAATGTGAGATTTGTAAGTTTGTAAGTATTGTAAGATGATTTGAGTCCGGTATTGTTTTCTGTCACTACAATATGGTTTGAAAATTATATCTAATTATATTCTCCTTTCAGGTTAATCCCCCTCCACTGTGATAGTTGCTTTGAAACTGACGAGAGATTGCTGGAATTGAAGACTGATTGCAATTTGTGTAAATTTTGATAAATTACAAGTGCATGTCTGGGCTCCCTTCATTTCTGTGGCCCCGTTTCCCTAACTAACTTCAACTAACACCTGCCGGTGGTCACTCACCTGCTGTGATAACCAGGAAGAGGAAATTCGTAGGAAATTAATGGTAATTTTCTAAAAAAATTTTAAGTGTGATACAATTATGTTTGCTAAATGATGGATTTTGTAATAGTTTAGGATTGTGTAAGTATTTTATTTATTTAATTACGTTTTGAAAAGGCATTTTGTGGGCTTCATTTATTTGTTAACTTATTTAATTGCGCGGATATTTCGTTATCGAATAAATGACTTATTATTGCGGCAAATTTTATTACATACATCAAAATGCTCAAATGGTTTCTTACCATTAACATGTAATTTTATCTCACATTCCCAGTTTCCCACCTACCACATATTCTAGGTTATTACGCGCAAGATCAAGTAATTTTTTAAGCGTAACTTAGTTTATTACACCCATTATCATATAGATAAGTGCTTCATACGAACTTGTCTCATATTAACATGTCGCAATAATTTTCCATTCTCATTTGAACTAACCCATAATAAATTCTACCGAGAAGACGCGAATGTAACAAACAAAACAAACATCTTGCTCAAATCACTTGCATAGCGACACATAGAGAACACACTTAATGAGAACACGAAACAAAAACGGAAAGATAACCACCATCGTAAAATCGATTTTGTCTAAGTACTTCTTAAACCAGGGAATAGGCAGGCATCAACATCAGCACATCGGACTGCGACACCACAGGCGATTTTAGTCATACCTCAAACAAACAAACAGTGGGAAAAACTATGAACAAATCAGACATAAAGCAAAAACAACTAACAAGCTGCTGTAAATGTGCAAATAAGGCAGCTTTCCCAATTTATGCAGTTAGCAAGGTGGCAAGTAAAAATGATCTGCATAAAACAGCAAACAGCCAAACAGCTTCCATTTAACCGGGCTGACAATTCCTATCAAAGAAAATACATAAGGCATACATATTTGTAAAAGAAAAACCAGCACAGGGAAAATTTAGATACTTTTGGCACTTCTGCACATGGTATTATAATTTGATTGAATCAAGAGTAGTTAGGTGATCCCGAACAATGAATGGAATCTGTTTTAGAGACTGACTTATTTAACAAACATTAATTACCTTAGTAAAACTAATAATCTTATACTGAAGATCAATGTTATTAAAGAATTACCGTTTGTGGAGAATTCCGGTAGCAAGTGCCTTTGATTGATAGCTAAATGTGACCATGTGCTGTGTTCTCAAAAGACAAGACAAGATTCACGCTATGATTAAGAAATCAAGGATTAACAATGATTATAAAAAAGTTATCATAACAAACAAGAGTTGAGTACCTTTGCACAAAGCAACTGCTGTACTTTGAAGAATGTTGCACTTAGTCGTAACTTTCTGGCTATTAGAACGGTGCTGGACTTGACACTATTTTGAAAATAATGAGTGAAACAAACATACATTGAAAAAGAATATGGTCAGAGATTTCGTAAATATTGGCATGTTTAATCGACAAAAAAAAAGAAAAAAGATAATACCCTCTTGGCAAAAGTGTGTTAGTTCAATGAAGCAATCACGAAGAACCTTCCACTGACTGACGAAATCGTTCGCCTTTGGCTTAAGGTTAATGGACAGGACATAAACTTCAATTAAGCAATCAAAGCGTTGTCGATCAATTTATGCCATAAAAAAAAAATGAAGCACCCGTTGCTCTTTGCTCCGACTCTAAACCACTTCATTCGCTGTGCTGTCACTTGTTGAGCTGACTGACACACTTGATAAGCGTGATAAAACAGTAAAATAGTTAACTATACCTGGTATCTGAGACAAGATTCCTTCCTATGAAACAGGACCCGTCCACACTAACGGTCCCACAGTCGATATACCCAATATCTAAAGTATACTGGTGGGCCCATCAGGAACGGACTGAAATAAAAATCGATAATACAATTAGACATTTGCAGGATATTATTTACATCATGTCAACCATTCTAAACTCCTGGCGGTTAACCTCCTGAATGGCAATTCATTCTCAAACTTATTTTCCTATTTAGGTACTAGTCAAAAGCGGGAAATAACCCAGGAGTCGTTAGCGAAAAAAATGAAATAAAATTTTAAAAAAAGTGTTGGCATTAATCAGCTGGTGCTCGGGGAGGTCTTCATCTCGAGGTAATTTTGCTACGTGACTTTTCACATGTAACCACCTTTTGTACGCACCGAAATAGAGACAGAACGGGGATTTCATGCGTTGAGTGCACATGATTCAAATGAGCTTTGATAAGGAAATTTTATTTTTCGAGATCGAGATCGAGCCATGACTCATTAAAGTATAGTTCACGGTCGTGCAGTCATCCGCCGAGCCGGGAACGTGTTTGTTTCCACCCAGAGGCTAAATGTTGCACAGGTATTCTTTCAAATTGGGCAAACGCTCTTCAAGGAAGCGGTATTCAAATACTGTAGCTAACATTGCAATTATTTCACGCAGGGCGAAATTGAGACGCAAACATTCCCCCCCCCCCTTACTTGCACCAATTTAAATAGAAAAAAAATAACAACACACACTCGCGGTAACTAATTAAACTTTTGGGGCGGCAAGAAACTAACAAAGATGTCGGAGATCTGAACAAACGAAAGGAAAAATTGATTGAACCCCCACACCCCTTGGAGCCAAGTTGGCATTCGATCCACCTGTTGCATGCCATTGAGAGCCAGAAGCAAAGGATTCATCAATTGTGAAATAAAAGAGCAATTGAATGTTTGGTGTAATTTAGAAGAAAATACAAGTCCCTACTGCAGGGAAGAAAAGGGAAACCGATAACCTGTTCTGTGGGCGGTAATGGGAAAGAACGTAAACAAATGTACCGTATATAAAGGTAAATAATATCTCTATCTAATCAAATCCTAGCAAATAAGAGAGGCGGCAAGGTTTGCTTTCCCTGCCTGAATGAAACAAATTTGATAACAAACGCTATCAACTAGATCATTTTGACCCAGTAGTAGTAAGAGAAAGATAAGTTAAGAATGAAAATGGCCTTACCTTCGAATGAAGCTCTCCCTCCCTTTGTCCAAGATTTCAGGCGATGGTAATTTGGCCGCTGACGCTTGTAGTTGCAGTAACCTTACGGGAAAGAACGAAGAGCGGCAAAGCTATAAAGGAAATAACAAAAAGTTAGATTGGATCACTTGAAAAATAAAACCACTCGCGTCATTGCGTGATCACTAGCGCGGCTGCAGCCGCTGACGGTGGTCCCACTTTGGCACTGATTTCAAAACAAACTCAAATTCACTTTGAAACTGAGGGAAGTCTGGCAGTCTGACATCCTGTCACAACTACAGCGCGAATTTCAAACTCGTAAAGAAAACAAAATTCAACGATTTAATTGCGTTCAATTTCATATTCCTGCAACTTGATTTTCTATCCAGAATACACCACAGAAGAAAAAAATGTGCCTGACGGAGCACGAGACCCGGTAGCTTAGTCCATTTCAATTGCAACGATTGGATTTCAAGAGACGATTGGATAATTGAATTTGAATTTACGAAACCCAGCGCCTGCAGCACTTGCGTCGATTTAAAAAGATGACGCAAAAACGGTGACCAAATCGCACATCGAAAACATTGCCACGGCTTAACTTCAATCGTACCTAAAAGGAAAATCAATTAAAAGACATCAATTAAATTAAAACTTAAATTTAATTCTGAATTGATAAAAATTTCCTTCCATTTAAAGCAAATTGCGTGTGGATCAATTTGCGAGTTTTTAAATGGACAATTTCATCAGTTCGTTCAGATAGCACGTAAATGGAATATTGCATGTGTCGTGACACATTTGCGTAACCTGTCTTCCAGCTGATTTTAATTATCGAATAAACCATGGCATAACCCGCACTATATAAAGAAGACCATCTCCTCAGTTGTTCATCAATCCTCGTCAATCAACAAACCATGGAGCACTCGGTAAGTCAATTTAGATTGTTACAAGTTAACTGTTCGTACGCGTCAGTGCTGTTCCACCTGTATTTCTTACTGAACCAAACATTTAGATTATTGTAGTCTTTGTGCCTTTGATGGCCTACGTTTTGTTGGCCTCTGCTCAGCTACCGACCGGTTTGAACAAAGGTAATCCTTCCTCCGTAAAGGAGGAGGCCCAACCCCAGACGATCTCGGAAATCATTCAAATCATGAGCAATCAGAGGCAGTTTTCTGTCCAAGACGTTCAGATTACATTAAACACGTTAGGATCTCTCTGGACAGCATTCGTGGGGGCGATGTTGGGTAAGAAGCAAATAAACAACAAATTTAACCCGAAATGCAGCAGATAAATCGCGATCTCAACTCTTTACAGACGCGAAAGTCGATTTGGCTCGGGCGCACACCGAGATTGGAATCATCAAAAAGCAGTTGGCCAATGTTACAACTACAGTTGAAAATTTGCGAAAACAGATCAATGGCACGACAAACAATTCTCCATAAAAATTAACTCGCGTTATTCTGAATTTTTGATTTATTTGGCTAGTGGCTGTCGCTCCTAGCATCGGTCGAACGTTGACTACCTAGTTGGAACTTTTCATTACATCGCACATGAAGGTGTAATTGTGTAATTTCTGTTAAATCTTCTGATTGGGAATAAAAAAAACAAGTTGGGCAATACTGAAGAGCTCTAGGTAAAGTAATTCGATTGACTCAATTACACGATTCGTGAGAGTAGACCTGAAAAATTGCACCTGTCTATTCTCTTACCAACTTTCCTACGCTTGCTGATCTATTACACAGAACTACTAGTACAATGTTAGCTATTGGCTTTGAAGCGAAATCTACCAATAGTCCTGTTCACTTGGCATCCATCATCTGGAAATAATTCATGGAAATGCAAAGCTCTTGCAGGATACCTAAACACGAGGCCATATTCACGCGATTTAAGAATTACCTGTCAACGACCCAAACAGCAACTGACATTTTCGTGGAGCCCACGACAGCGTTCCTAAATAAACAATCTGATACCTATGCCTAAACTGAAGTACTACCATTTGTGGTCAACCGCTTTGCTCCGTGATGATGATGGCCTATAAACTCCTGACGAATCCAACCGTCCCATCCTGGGTCAAACAAATGAGAATTTGAATTAAAGACTCTCAAAACGACATGGGAAATGGTGAACATCAGTCTGTTTGGTTGGCAACCATTTAAACCGACGTTTACGTCTAGCAAAGGAATTGAAAGCCAGCAACAAAATAATGTTATTAGACATTTGCTCTGATGTCGTTCACATTGGTCACCACAACAAACGATTTGCTTTGTCACGGGCGTGGGCATAGCAACGGCAAGATCAACTACAAGATAGCGGAAATCTTAGAGACATTTTAATATAGGCATACTCCGAACATTTCCACCATTGTCTTCTGGGACACGTTCACTACAGGTTCTGCTCAAATAGATCACTCGGTAACGACTTTTCGTTTGGGCAATCACTTTGGAAAGTGGCGTCTAGTCATGTCAGCTTGAATGATTGGAGACCAACCCAACAGAGATTTGAGCAAAACGAATATTTCTTTTTTTCTTTTCAAAAACTGAAAACGTTTCCTATCAAATTCAACCTACTGGCTCACTATGTCTTATTTAGTTTTACCTTTCTTTTTATTGTTCATTTGGTTCACCATTTCTATTCGCGACTCCTACTCGACGCCAAATCCGCTGAATGGCCAACACCTCCGCGTCATCTGGGTAATAAAACATAAATATCAATTAGCATGTTATAATTACGGCATTAAAATTCAATTAATCGGCAATTACACCTAATTACAGACACGTTGGAGTGGAAATCCAAAAGGTCTACTCGGACCGCTCAAAGGAGGGGTAATCCTCGAATTCTTAGCGACCCGTTTAAATTTCACGTAACATATTGGAACAAAATTTTCATTTCGATCTGGCTTCTTAACTCAACATTTATTTCATCCTCCTACCAGGTACGAAATGGTTAGAGTGACGGGATACAGAGCGGAGCCATCAGAAAATGGACCAGGACTGTTTAACTACTTATGGGATCAAGTTGAGTCGGTTTCAAATTTCTTTCGACACAACTTAAAAATTGTTTGAATTATCAATTATCATAGCAATGCGAATTGCTGGTCAACGATCTGATTCCGACATTCCAGCGCAATAAAGTGGTCGATTTCACACTACCTTGGGCTTACGATCACATCAAATTCCTCATTCCCGTCACTGATGATTCGGCCAACATCAACGCCGTCGTCAAACCATTTCAATGGCCGGTTCGTAATCCCGAGTTAGTTAATATTCTTTTTCGTGTTCAACAGCGTCCACTCTTTAATCAACAGATTTGGCTGGGAGTAGGAATATCAATCGTTTGCGTCATCGCAGTTTTAGATTTAATCCAGCGCTACTTGGAATCTGCTTCCGGGACAGGATTTGAACCTAACAATAAACCACAGACTGGAGGGTTGACGAACGATGGGCAACTTCGTGGAACGAAAACAAAAACCGAAAAACCATATCTCTACGTTGTTGGCAATTTAGTATCACAAGGTTTTTCGATCTTACAAGTTTTTTTGAGTGAATAACAGGGAGACAAAAGTCAAATTGTTATTATAATTAGGCGGTGCCTGTCCATCGAAACGACTACCTTATCGACTAGTCGCTGGCGTTTGGTGCCTGGCCGCTTTCATCTTCGTCCAGGCCTACACGTCCACTCTCTTCACTTACGTCGTGACGCCAATCAATCACCCACTAATCAATTCCGTCTACGACATAATTAACAATAACGACATCAATTTACTTGTCAAAGAAGAGGGAATTGAAAATATTTTACGATCGGTAAGTTAAAAGCCACATGGAATTCCAACAGCACCTGAATATAAACTAAAATTTCTTATTTGTAACATGCCACAGGCCATTAATGAGACGGGACTATACAGGGCATTACGAGCTAAACTTGATTCCTTTCCAAATTCTCGATGCAAGGTGGTATCGGACTGCATCAGTTTGATGACACCGAAATCAAGAAATGTTTATGTCGATGTAAAATGTGCTCATCAATTTGATCATTGATGCAAGAATTTCTAATTTAAATTGATTAAACCAGGCAATTATTTACCTAAAGGATGCAATCAGAAGTGATTATCGAAAAACTGGGAAATGCAACTTTGAATTAGCAAAAGAAGAATTCATCGGAATCATGACATCCTTTACTCTCCCGAAAAACAGTCCCTACACTCAAACTATAAGCCGAGGGTAAGCAAGTGCTGCAGTTCAACGTCTTTTCCCTTTTCTTAACTGCTTGTATTTTACTCGACCAAATCAAACAGAATATTGGATCTGCACCAGATTGGATTGGTCGACTATTGGGACACATGGTTCCGCCCAATGCCTCCGCAATGTGACGGAAAACCCAAAAATAGTGAAAAAGGAAATAAACTTGCGCCGCTTTCCCTGAACAATTTGACCGGCGCATTTATAGTTTTATTGGTTGGATTGAGCCTTTCCCTTCTAACCTTTCTCTGCGAAAACATTCATTTCCGTAAATGAGCGTCGCACCGCACCCGCACAAGTAACGCAAGAACCCGCGCCCATAATCAAACGTTTTCAGATGCATTAAACAATAGCCACTAACTAATTATCTGAACAACTTAGATATTTCCTTTATTACTGCGGCCGTTACTTTTAACTAGAACTCGCACATCCGCATTCCGCCTCTTATATGTAGAAGCAATGTGATGACGGACCTTAAACAAATACAAAATATTACTCAAGTGTAAACATGTGCTCAAAATATTATCTAATCAAATCTTAGCAAATCAAAGAGGCGGCAAGGTTTGTTTCCCCTGTCTGAGTGAAACAAATGATCTGAGAGAAAGATAACTTAAGAATGACAATGGCCTTACCTTCGAATGAAGCTCTCCCTCCCTTTGTCTAAGATTTCTAGTGATGGCAATTTAGCCGCTGACGCTTCTAGTTGCAGTAAACTTATGGGAAAGAACGAAGAGCGGATCTATTGGAAATAAAAAAAAATTACATTAGATTCGTAAAATGAAATACAACCACAAAAAAGGAATAGATAACGTTAATTTCAAAAATATCAATGGGAAATTTTAAACCCTTTTTTTTTCATCAGAATGAAGGATTCCAGCTGAACCCAAATATGAATGAGTAGTGAAGATTGATGTGATCGAAAACCAAAGCCATGTGGTACTCTCAAGTTGAGAACCGCACACTTAAGGAAGTCAGAAAACACGCGATATTATTATTTATCGTGTTGCGCACCCCATTGTGGTACTGTCAACTCTACTGAATCTTCCGTCTCCACAACACAGGAAATATTTCACGCATTCGAGTTTCTGCCACATTAATTCCACATAGTTGCAACATAACCCACTTTAAAAGAACCTGCAGCTTTGTCACGAAATAGATAGGCTACATGACGCAGTCGACTCACCCACCTATTTAAATTCATGACGTTAATTTAAGTAGCGACGAGTCTCTAAATCGCACTACAGTCACGCATTGAACCACATTACAAATAAAATATTTTAAACCGTCCAGCATAGTGGGAATAATTGCCATTTTGAATCCCAGTATCCTCAAAATCTAGAATTTAATAACATAAAAGAAAAAATACTAAAACGGTGAAATACTAAAATTAAATCAAAAATGTTGTTAAATAATTTTTGTAGACCACCTAACCAATAGAATCAATATTCATGCGATTAAAGATACCAGTCAACGAGCCAAACAGCAACTGACATTTTCGTGGAATCGATAACGGCTTTGGCAGTCAGGACAGCGACATAAATAAACAAGTGAATAGCTATGTCGAAACTTAAATACCATTTACTGTCAGCCGCCTTGCTCCGTGATAATGATGGCATAACCTCCCGACGAATCCAATCGCGCCATCCTGGAATGAAAACAAATTCAAATTTTGAAATTCAACTCAACGATTCCATCTCAAAATCGACATGGAAAATGGTGAACATGACTACATTTCAGCAGTGGCCATTTAAACCGACAGTTGGGCACAGGTAAGGCATTGAAAGCATGCCTATCATTATAATGTTATTAGACATTTGCTCTGAAGTCATTTACATTGGTCACCACAACAAACGATTTGCTTCGTCACGGGCGTGGGCATAGCAACGACAAGATCAACTACAAGATAACGAAAATTTTATAGTGGCGGTGGCATTGCAAGATGAATGGCAATGCTGATAAATATGAGCATTAGCATACACCAACATTGTCAGCATTATCTACCGGGACACGTTTGGTCTACAATGAATCGTCTGGTTGTACCTATTTTCGTTTGGTCCATCATTTTGGCAAGTAGAGTCCTGTCGTTGACGCCGAATACTCTCAATGGCCAACACCTCCGCGTCATCTGGGTAAAAAAACGATGTGACGATTAACTTCGAAGTCGATGTAACAATTGAATTACGCGTTTTGTTTTTGTCGTTTTGCAATTGTTCAAGACGCGTTGGAGTGGTAACCCAAAAGGATTATCGGGGCCGTTGAAGGGAGGAGTCATGCTCGAATACCTGTCGGCTCGATTAAATTTCACGTAAAGTTAACAAGTTATTTTAACTGACATATACTTTATATTGGCATTACCCCAGTACTTTTTTTCAATCTCCAGGTACGAGATGGTCCGAGTGACGGAGAACTGGTTGGAGCCATCCGCAGCTGGGCGTGGACTCTTCAACTATTTGTGGGATCAAGTTGAGTTGGTTCTGACATTAACTTAATATCACCAATTACTGATGCCATTGCGACACCTAAAAACAAAAGAATACAAAATCTTTCATTACTTACATTTTAATTAAATTCTACTCACAGAACTGTGGACAAGTCCAATACGCTTTTATTTAAACAAATGAAATTAGTCAGAGCATATATGATTAGTGCCTGTTCTATTGCAGCAAGCTGATTTGTTGCTCCCAGACATTTACCCGACATACCAGCGCAATATGGTGATCGACATGACGGTGGTTTGGACATTTGATAACTTGGCTTGCCTCATTCCCATCACAGATGAAACGGCAAACATCAACGCCGTCAGTAAACCTTTCCAATGGCCCGTATGTATAAAAGCACGCGTAATACTAATCATCAAATATGCTATAAAATATTACCCAACTTGCAACGCACATTCAGGTTTGGTTAGGACTAGGTATATCAATTATTTTCGTCATCGCCATCTTGAATTTAATCCAACGCTATTTGGAATATCGACCGACATTTGAAAAGAGCTCAAACTTGATGAGCGATGGTAGTCGAAATTTCAAGAAAAGAATTGCTGGCAAACAATATCTTTATGTCATTGGCAATTTGCTGTCTCAAGGTTTGATGTGACGACATTAAAACACCTTAAATCTATTACAAAATAGGGTGAAACAAATTGTGACATTACGGATGATTTAAAAGGAGGGCCTTGCACATCGAAAAGATTACCCTATCGACTAGTCGCTGGCGTATGGACGCTGGCCGCTTTCATCTTCGTCCAGGCCTACACGTCCACTCTCTTCACTTACGTCGTGACGCCGATCAATAAGCCACTAATCAACGCCATTGCTGAACATCCTGACATTAATTTGATGGTTAAAACAGCGGGAACTATGGATAGGGTTACATCAGCAAGTTTCAAATTGAATTAAAAGCGTTTGCAAAAAAAAACATCTAGTTAATTCTTATCATTTCTTTTAACAGAATATTAACAGCACGGGCATGTATAAGAAACTACGAGAAAGGCTCAATTCTAATCCTAATTCCAGGTGCACTCTGGTGTCTGACTGCATCAAATTAATTACACCAGGATCGAGAAATGTTTTTGTGGATGTAAAATGTCCTAGACGGGCTAGACCTGATTTTACCATATAGTTTCACAGACATAAACTTTTGTTACTATCGTATAGGCGAAAGTTTATCTCATGGACGCCATCAGGGCCGAATTCAAAAAGACTGGGAAATGCAACTTGCAGATAGCCAAAGAAGGAATCTTGACAACGTATGCAACATTAGTCCTACCAAAACACAGTCCATTCACCAAAAGCATCAATCAAGGGTACAACGAAAATGTCAAAAATCTAACGCCGCGTTTTTTATTGCATAACAAACAAAATTGTAACAAACCCCAAATAAGGTTATTGGATCTAATCCAAACTGGAATTATCAATTACTGGGACTTGTGGTTCCGCCCGATGCCCGGCAAATGTATGAGAAATTTTAATAGTGGATTCAAGATGCCGGACGAGAAACACAAGCCGCTTTCCTTTAAAAATTTGTCCGGAGCATTTGTTGTTATTGCGGTTGGACTGAGCCTTTCCCTATTGGCTTTTCTTACCGAGATGATCGTTTCAATGAAACCAGCCCGCCGCTGATTTTACATCTAATCTCATTTCCTTGACATTAACCATTACGGCTAATATTTTTAAAAATTACGGTAGAAAATGATTGATGTCGATTAGCAAATCTGTTTGTCTGTTTAACCTTTAGAAAAATGTCGAGTACATAATCTTGTAACCTAAATACACATAATTACTGCACTGACTGCAAAAATCTCGACGATAAGACGATAAGAATTCTATAGTTATAGGGTATACTATAGTATCCTGTAAGTGTTAGGTAGCGGCTAAATTAGAGAATACATAACGTCCAAATGCAAATGCATTATCTAACTGAAGGGTAATCAGGTCTAACCTTAGTTTCCGGTTCCAGGTCTATCTGTAACCCCCAGCTGAAGTATCCACGTTAGAATTCTTCCAGTTGGCAACCAGCATCGACTCGACAGTTGGCGAAACCGCCAAGACAGCCCGACGTTTGTTAACGTCAATATCTTGCAGCACGATTCCCACTTTTGAACTGTTCTGCCTGTAAAAGAAACTCAGATTAAAATACATTCACGACACGATCACGTTGAAATAGAGAAATAATGCAGTCTGAGTTTACGTCTTCTCTCGACGACACTGACAGTGGAACGAAATTTTTAGCCTCAAGACCTTCAGAAATTATTTTTGACCTTGACGAAATCGTTCACTTTGTCGTCCCCTTTTAAAAACAGCCAATTGAAAGGGATCGGCACAAATCTCATTCGGTGATTGCCCACACCCTTACGAACAAACAAAAAAAAAAGTAAATTTTGACATACCAATCCCGATTGAACGCCCCAAGACGGCTATTTTTGTTTCTTTTTTCTTCCTTACCCCCTGTCAAACGGTAACGATCAAGGTGACGAAGTGAATTGTGGGCGGATATGATATCTGAAAATCAAAGAAAATAAGCATTCACTTGATGCAATCAAAAACTAAATAATCTGAAAGATCAATAAATTACCTGTATCCAGCAGGCTCCTACTTATTTTAGTTCGTGACCTCTTGAGAGTTGAGACCATGTAGGTGGGAATTCAGCAGTAGAAGTAGACTCACAATTTGTTTTGCATGAACCTAAATACCAAAAAATCGAGAGCAAAATATGAAAAAAATGGGAACGTTTGGGAGGTTATGCTGAGCTGGTTTTGTAAGGAAAAATTGGCATCTAGAAAAAAGACGTATTCAATTGGAGGAGAAAATGACTAGGTTGAAAAATATCCGTCGTTCCTACGTTCCTATAACATAAGACGTCGTGAAATTAGACACGAGTCTGACACAAAAAAATCCTGTAACAACTTACAACGCATCTTGGTTATCAAAAACATGAAACTGCAGTATCGAAAAATCTGGTGTAGAGATTACTAGGCCCAGTCTCTTCCAAACTATCAATCTTGTGTAAAAAATGTACTTGATTGTTATTGACGTCAGTGGCAGGCTTTCAAAAATGAGAGAGGATTATTGATCTTCAAGATATTAACAAAAGGACGAGAATCAATTTTACAATTTAGTTGTAAAATTGAACAACTCGAACGTTTTTCTTGGCGCCTTACTTTCCACACAATTCCTATCCAAAGAAGGATCTTCCCTATTGGATAACCAACGATCTAAATCTTTCTAACAACGTCAGTAAAACGGCGAAATTGCATTTAGGATTCCAAAGTAATGAACTAAGCAAATCTTTGGCATCTCTTTAGTTAAAATGTAATAGCCGCAACCTGTCAACGCCTATAAATGAAGAAACTGAACTGAAACATGATATGTTTAAATGTGTTAAAGATGAAAAAAGTACACATGAAATAGAAAAGTTAACAGTGAATATGGTTCTAAATTTTCGATAATGAGTTTAATCAGTTATTTTGGTCATAACAATTAAAAGAAGAAAATGCAAAATAGAGAGGGGGCACCCGGGTTTGAACCGGGGACCTCTCGATCTGCAGTCGAATGCTCTACCACTGAGCTATACCCCCACATTTCTCACAACAACCGGTACGAATAATAAGCCAGAAAACATTGTTTGGAGCGCAACACTCATTTCAATATCTAAAGCATTTCCTGTTTTGACTTTAAACCATCGATTGAATCAAATAATGCTATCTCCATAACGGAGACACTGTAGCAACGCGTCAAATGATACTTGTCCCTCACATTAAACTAGATACATAGCCTGGGAGAGGGGAGGATAAGTGCTTCTGATTGTTTCCCTTGATAGCGGTTAAATAAAGACTTCAAAAAAGTATCGCAAAACAATAATTACATTCAAGTTTACACGTAATAGCCTTCAGTTTGTACTAATGCCATTACTTTAAATCCTTTGAAACCAAAATTAGACGGGAGCAGCGAGGCGGCGTCAACAAGAACAAACAGGTGGTTTTGTATACACACAAATAAAAGAAAAGAAATTCCTACAAGTTTGCATGTCCTTTTGTATGAACAACCAGACAACCAGATCACACCAGAACTTATTCGTTCATTGCCTGTCTCTGCTGGTGCTATTCAGTGCATTTTCTGTTCTAGTCTCTCATTCAAAATATCCTATCACACCTCTTATGCTACAGGAAACAGTTTCAAAAGTTGTCAACTTACAAAGTATTGATGACTGACAACATCCTTTGTTGATTCCAGAACGGCAACTGGCGGTTTACCACACCCACACGATATTGGCACTCCGATCGCTTCGTCTTTTCGGCGAACTGCCGGTCATTAAATACCACGAATTACCTGGAAAAAAATAAAATAAAAGTTAAGCAAGTGTTGATTAAAGATACAGCTCACACCTTGTCAAGTCATCTTCGTGAACATTAAAATATAACTATGGATTAAACCACTTAATTCTAAAGAGGGAGAGGATTACGTGGACAAAAGGATGATAATTTATTTTAATTTGAATATTTAATGGCATTTACTTTTAAGAGATGAACACACAGAAATTGAACTCTAAAAATTAACAACGTGTGAATTCCAAATTACTTGTTTTACAAAAAGAAATAGGAGATTTACAAGTGAGTCTACCCACGTTTCAAGCACTGGCACAATAAACATCTTAATTTAAACAAATAATCCTCTAGTCATAAATCTTATTCAATAATGGAATCAATAATGGAGTAGACATCCCTAGAAATATTAACTTACAATTCTCCTGTCTGATCACGTGGCTTTTCTGTTTCTCCAAAATTGACGAATCTGCTATTGCACGCACAGGAACAGTTTCAAATTTCATGAAAGAAAATACACAGTGTAGGTTAAACACCGTTCAACACGAAATCATTCCACATTTATGTCATTTAACAGGTTGGTAACCAAATAACACAAGCTCATCAGAGCAGAGACATTTAACAACTGCAGCGCGGGAGAGTCTAACGAACAATGAGAACCATCGAGAAAAAAGAGAAAAGAAATGGCGGACGAGTGGCCATCATGGATTTTTATTCTCTCCCTGCCTCCTAACCTGTCCGAGCTCTTCCCCTTTTTTAAAAAAGCAACTTGATGTAAAAGAAACAAATCTCAATGTAAATTTAATCAAGTCATTAGAGATTAATATATTTTTTAATACATATTTAGAAATGAGCGGATTGAAATTTTTTTTTCTTGAAATTAATGGAATAAAACGATGACGACAACCAGGGAAATACTCCGTACTCGATCTGCTCACCTCAATGGCTTAACATTTTATCATCTAAACAACATAACATCTTAACATGGTTTTTTCCCCGCCTGATGGGGAAAACTGCTGACGTCATGCTGGAAGAACCCACACTAGCAGCTTAATTAACTGGGGAAGAGCGAATTGGAATTATGACAGTTCTGTGATTATTAAGCTGTATCAAGTCTATGTTGAGTATGCCCATGGCCCATGCTTTACATACAATAATTTGAGCAATATCGAAATTGTAAAAAATCCCAGGTTGTTCAGAAGAATAATTAGATTTTGCTTGACTTGTATTATTTGCAATTGATTGTTACATATTTCCATACTTGTGTTACAGCATAATTTTAGGTGCATGTAGCTAGCTACTGGAGAGAAAGAACATCTAAAATAAAAACAAAAGTTGTTGCTCATAAAAATAAGCGTACTGGACCCCACACAGGATTATAGAGGGTAGCTTACACTTCTGAAATAGGCAAATAATACCTTATACCAAGAATACGAAATTAAAATTGAAGATTATAAAATGGAAAAAATGTTGGGTGCAAATCAATCAGTACGGCCTGCAAGGTATTACATTTCACGGAATAGTCGTAATTTTTTACTTTGATAATAAATCTTATCTAAGGTTTTTCCCGTCATTCATTTCCAACGATTATTGAAGGAGACACATTTCAGGGCCGTTATACAAACGTACTTACACGAACGCCCAAGTGCAATTCAACGCAAATGAGCCATTATCTTTTTGCCATAACAGGTTCATTTCATTTCCGGTTGATGTGTAAACCTTGTTGACGACAGCTGGGGTAGCGATAAGCGAGGCGAAGGTCGTCGTATCGTCGTATTCAAACAACTATAATGAAGAACAAAATTTACACATTGATATTTCAAAATAAGGACAGGAGAAAAGTAATCTGATTAGACATTTAAGATTCACTCACTAAAATCTGAAGAACGGTGATGACCGGGCAAGAAAATTTAACTCGTTTGTTGAAGGGCGCGATGATGGTAAAGCGACAGATACTAGGGTATCCTCCAACTGTTGTATTACTAAAAAGTGTAATTGTTCCAGGGGCTACTGTTGCCTTTCCATCTCGGCATACTATTTACATAGAAGAAAAAAAAACACGTTTTAATAATTATAAACAGACAAAACGTTTCTTTTATGTTGCAACTGTAAAATTACGTTTGAAATCCGTCGTTGGTGGGATTGTTACCGTCGTCCAGTTACATTGAAACGAATCACCTTTGCTTAAAGTAGATATAACATCCATTCGATTGCTTATCGACGTGTAAACATTGTTCAAGGATGGCTGTCCAACTATTTCGCCGTTTTCGGATAGCTACAAATGTGGGAGTATATTGCTAATCTGTAATTGGCAAATTTAACTTTACACCTACTATCAGTAAACTGTTATCACTTAATAAGTTGAGATTTCTGCAAGATATCTGGATGCGCTGACCAAGGGAAGCGAAAACGGAGAACAAACAAGTGATGTTTGTATCAGTCGTATTAGCTATTGATGTAATGGTTCCGTTTGTGGTCGTTGATTGTACGTTAACGCAATCTGAATGTTTTTTAAAAAAAAGGTACCGTGAATTACTTTGGATTCTAAATAGGTATAATACGAATTACAGTTGAAATCTTTAGTCGCCGTCGTGGATGCTGCCGTGGTCCAGTTACAAGTCATTGGAGTATCTGTATTGGTAACTTGATGCCTCGATACTAGATCTACTCGATTTAGATCTGTTGTTGGCTTGTTGAATTTAGTGCGAAAGGAAAACAAATCACTGACGGTTCTGAACTATAAAAACGAGTCAAACATTTAAGAAAAAGTAAAAGGTGCTTGTAGTGATCATTACAGAAACGTAATTAAATAGGATTATTTCTTACTGTGAGTAGAAAAAAGTTCATAGAGGAATCATTGAACGGGCAAGACATCTGGACTTGGCCATTGGGTGGTAAATTTATGAAGAAAGGACATAGTCTAACATCCATATCTCTTATTGTTTCATTTAATGATTCACGCAGAGTTTGAATGGATCCATTGGCTGCAGACGTCTCACTCTCTCGACACCCTGATGAAAAATTTAAAAAACAATTATTTCGGCCATTATTGTGAACTGTAAATGGATAAAAATAGTAAATCACATTTGAAATCGGTCGTGGACGCCTGAATTGTTGTCCATTTGCAATCGAATGTGTCTGCTGCGTTGAGCACTCGATAAGTTACAGTCATGGTATTGTTGTACGAAGTATAAACCCTGTTTGGTACGATTACGTTATCATGATAAATGTCGAGAATTCCTTCCAACTAAAAAATAAACCAAGCGGACGTTAATCGACATGTCGCACACGTTTCTAAATGTTAGATTTCTTACGATCAATGAACTTGAAAGTATGTAAAAGTACGTGTCATTGGAAACATTAGTTATAACAGTGAGATTGGCGAGCGAGCAAGACATCTGAACATGCTGGTCTGTAGGTGCGGTGATGGTGAAAGTGCAGATCTTCGGCGGTCCGGTTGCCACCGGTGTTAGCCCGTCTAAGGGTTGAATGGATCCACTAGTAGCTGTTGAAGTCGTGTCACGACAAACTTTATAGGATTTAACAGCCGAGGCAGTTGTTGTGGTAATAACAGGCTTTCTGGTTGTCGCGGTCGTACCGTTTGTCTTGCGGGTTGTTTGCTTTAAGGTCGTTGTTGAACTACTTGCCTTACGAGTTGTCGTTTTTAATGTTGTTGCCTTTAGTGTTGTTACCTTACGAGTTGTGGTCTTTGGTGTTGTGGCCTTTACTGTTGTTTTCAAAGTTGTCACTTTGGGCTTTGTAGACGTAACAGTTCCCTTAGCCGTTGTTGACTTGAGAGTCGTTTTTGTCTGGGCTTCCTACACAGGTAAACACAAGATTTAGGTTAAACTTTACATTATTTAAACATTAGCATTTACAAGTAAGAATTATATAACATAGTCGTATACATTCACTCTGTGAAACAAATTCTTACCACGGAAATGACTGCCAAGCAATAGATGAAGGAGAAAATCAGGGACAACTTCATTTTGCAACCTTGTCAAACGGTGGCAAGTAATGCTCTGAATTGGTGTCAGCGAAACACCAAGGTATTCAGCTACATTCACATATTGCACTATAAATGAAAGCTTGAATTGGGTAGAGAAAAATAACTGCATTTTCACGCCAGTTTTGTTGCTATGTTGTAGTTTTCAAAGGAGCTGGGTGGAGCTGTAGTTTCGAAACAGATGCAGAGCTCGGATTGACGTAGGTTGACAGGTCTGGGCGTCTGGGGTCTGGCTGTAGTGCTGTGCAGGTGTGCACTAATTTACAGTAGAATGCTTTTGTGGGGCTTCTAAGTTCTAATGCGTGCACGAGCACTATAAAAGAAAATTTTAATATGAAACACACACATCCAATCCACGAGAAGAAATCCACGATGGCAAATGTTTGTATTCTACATGTGCGTTGCCATTTTTCGTTTATCGAGGTCAAAATGGCCGCCACGAAAATTGACAGATTGACTGTTCCTTTTATCTGCGCTAGAAATATTTAGAGCTTATAAGCTCTAAATAAAGAAAAAAAAAATTTAAATAAAGTAGAGCCCGTAATTCCATGAAATAGAGGAATGGAAAAGATACTAAATTACTATCGACTATAGAGTATAGACCTTATTAGTATCTAAAGGTGTGGGTCAAGCCGACACCCTAGCGGAGCGTTGCTGTGTGAAGGGGTGCCGTGAACAGCAGATTTTTATTTGGCTCGTTTGCGCATAGGAAAAAGAAAAAAATGATTTCGATTGGTCGAAGTGAATGCACTCCGCAACGTCCAATGCAAACAATGCGGACGTTGCGGAGAGACAACAGCGGCAAATGGAACTATCCAGCCTTTTGTTGGATTGGTGAAAGGCGAACCGTCTAGATCTTACAGCTTCTCCATCATAGCGTCTCCCAATCAACAGATTCAAATATCTTGCTCGGTCGTCAACCGTTGTTTAGCTGTCATTTCACTGCAGTTTTCCCTAACAACATAGAAAAGTTTTGAAATGTAATGGCAAGTGTTGCATTTGTTTTTATACAAGAATTCGTAAATTCGTGGCAAACTGTACAGTAAATGACAGCTAAACAAGCAAACAACTTCGAGGGGAATGCACGCAATCTAGCCAAGTCTGCAGCATGTTTCGGCTATCCCCCGCCACGGTGCGCACTAGTCGACTAGCCGCACGACTTTTGGCTCTGGCGCACACCAAGCAAGTCGAAATAGGTCTATAAGATAGTTAAAACAATTTTGCTTTTGTTTTGCTGACATTTTGACGATCCCCCGATGCGATATTTTCGTTTTGTTCTTTTTTCTTTTTAAAGGCGATTTGTATTCCAAAATAATGATGATATTATAAGCCGAAATAGCTCAGTTGGGAGAGCGTTAGACTGAAGATCTAAAGGTCCCTGGTTCGATCCCGGGTTTCGGCAAGAGTTTATCCCATATGGTCTAGTGGCTAGGATACTTGGCTTTCACCCAAGAGGCTCGGGTTCGATTCCCGGTATGGGAAAACATTTTGATTTGATTGATTTTCGCATTTAATTGTAATTAAAGAAAAACGTGATTTTTTATGCTAGCGCCACCCGCGGCGGGATGCTCTGGTGAAACAACATCCCTTGACACATCTTTTAGTCCTATAACCACGTATCCGAACCAAGCCAGTCTTATTTATGTATGGATTTTTTAATTCGCTGTTTTGATAATCAGATTCAAATAACATGTCCGTTCAGCAACATAACTAACGCTATACCATCGCGCAAATATGTTAAGATGAGCCGACGTCATATGATTTCATCAAACAAGACAAAGCACATAGATAACTTCATAAAATAAACTATTAGGATTATCGAGTAAAATATGAAATCATTAGGGAGCACCCAGGTTTGAACTAGGGACCTCTCGATCTGCAGTCGAATGCTCTACCACTGAGCTATACTCCCGTGTGAATCAACGCGGGAGTTTCTTATCAAATACTGAGATAATGAGATTATAAGAACGATCGTGAACGATTTCTCGATGGTGACATTTCGCCCATCGCTCATAGCTACAATGAATTAAAATTGAATTAAAATTGAAATATTAGTTTAAAAACTTGCTACCATATTGCACTTTTTTCTTGCGCTTAAATCTTACGTCATTATTAAGCAGTCTTGTATCCACTTGAATGAGTTAATTCATAGGGGGCACCCAGGTTTGAACTGGGGACATTTCGATCTGCAGTCGAATGCTCTACCACTGAGCTATACCCCCGTATTTTTTTAACTAAAAAGTTGATTTAGAATTTCAGTTTTATCAATAGTTTAAGCAGCCAACCAATAAGAAAACATTAACATTTTTTGTTTATTTTTTGAGCGCACATATTCGCATAGTTTCAATGTGAGAATCGAGTTGGTCGCAACTGAAATCAACAGGTGATCAATCAACTGCTCTACACTTGCTGCAGGTTTAACGACTATATGTGATCAAAGCAGGAATTGTGAACTTTATAATTATTCTAATACACTTCATGAGAGTGATGATGGTGGTGGTGTCGGCCGCCGTAATTCCTTCCGTGTCCTCCGTAACCATCGTCATAATAGTCGTCGTGGTGATGGTGCTCGTGGTGATGGCGCCTGCGGTGATGGTACCCATCGTTATCTGTCACAGTGGAAAATTGAAAAAAGGTTAGAATGAGACAACAAAGCAAAATCAGCTCGATCCTAACATACCCAGAAGGCCGTCCAGGATAGCACCGAGAATCTGTCGTTTTTCACGGGGTGCGGCCTCAACGCTGGCCAGCATGATGGCCAAAATGCCCAACAGGAGACACAAACTCACCTGTGAATAATTATGATCGGTTTCATCACAGAATTAAGATAGATAATACAACTAAGGATTCAGCAGACTTACCATAATAACAGAACGGCTCATTTCGTTGTTTAATTGTTAGCGTTTATTCGGTTGATAAGATTGTCGAAAGAATTAAGTCCTTTCAACACTTTTATACTTTTGAAACTCAAGGCAATCTGGGCGGGTTTGAATAAGCTTGACAGAAATAGGAATATCCTTGCGTATTCTACTACATAACTGCTTTGCGGGGGGGGGGGGGGGGGCTTATGAATGTTATTGATCGAGGAAAACCCTCGGCATCTTGTTTGTTGTTTTTGTATATTTGAACATGTGGAAACAAAACAAAAAAAGGGAGGGGGCAGTTTTATGGCTATAACTTTAAGGTGCTTAACTCCGCTTGTCGACCGCTTTTCTATATGGTTTTGCGGTGGGAAAACCCCCACAAGACATGCCGGAGTTACTGGGTACTCCATCAAGGACAAACTTATGAAAACAATAATAGTTTTTACCGCTATTAATGAGAATTCCTTTTATAGATGTTGTTTTCAATGTACATTCAAAGTACCTATAATACGGAGGATAACAGTTCTTGAGACAAAACTCGTTCAATTGCGACACCATAACTTAAATTGTAGGCCTATATCCTGCTGATTAGACGAACATAATTTAGTTCATTAATTGATGTAATAAAAAGTTAAACGTTAATCGGTTTCTCGTAGGGGGCACCCAGGTTTGAACTAGGGACCTCTCGATCTGCAGTCGAATGCTCTACCACTGAGCTATACCCCCACGATTTTTTCTATCCATTCCTAAACATGTTCCAACACAAGAAGCTAACAACTCTAAAAAATAATCCAATTTATTAGGCCTACTTCGAGCGCTTCCTGTCGTGAAAATCGAATAAGTCAATGGTTGCTATTAATCAATGGGGCACTATTGCACTATTGATTGAAAACAAACAAGCAGTCAAGCACCCACTTAGATGTGAACCGTAATGAATGACCAAAAATAATAGTCGATTATTATTTTATTGCCAGTCGTTTGACATCATAGTCGGATGTATTTAATTAGGATTATTTTTATTTATTGAATTTTAAAAATCTATCGTGCACCGATTACGCGCGATTGCGCAAAAACAGCGGCGACAAAACCGCGGATCGATAAAACTGCCTTGGCATATTGACCTCCAGCATCCAGGCATTCATCCAAATTATTCGAGTGACTAAATAGACGCAAAACTATATTAAGCTTAGTAAAATTACCCAATCTATATTTGATACAGACATCAACAGACTGAAGGTTAAAAGTTTGAAATTTCTATAGCGATTGCAAGCGTATTTTAATTTGGCAAGGACATACCAAAATATATAAGCAACCGCAAATAAGAGCAAATTGCATATCTCGATGTGCCGTAATCCAGCCAGAAATTCCTCTGTTGATGGTATATTGCCGAAACACCTTTGAATCTAAATTCAGAACAGGTATAGGACGGTATAGGAGGAGATTTTATTTCATGGGATTATTGTGTAATTGAGTCAATTCAATCTCTCCATAAATAAGAAGTGGGGCAAAGGCTAACTGGGCATTCATTTGCTGCCATTCTGCCACCATCCACCTCCTTTCCCTTCAGTCCATCAAATTAAATGGAAAAGGTAGGGGGCTATGACATTTTATTTATTCATTTGATTGTAAAATCTTATCTTATTCCTGTTATATAAATGCCCAGAAGTGTTGCTCTTCCGTCGCGAGGCTTTTGACAGTGACGGCCGTTATCTTGATTTGCATCGACGCCAAACCGGATCCCCGGCCTGCCGACCACCAAGTTGGGAGCGTCTGGCCACCTAACGTAACGCGTCTTAATTGTTCATTTATTATTTCTCGTGTGTTCATCCAAGCGCGGGAAAATGAGACTGTGAAAACCCAAACGCCATCAGTTTTTCACATTTTAGGTGATGATTATGACGTCAAACGTCAAGCGGAGTGAAGACGCCCCGGCACCAAAAGTTTTTGAACCCGCAGGCGAAGTAAGCGTCTCAACACCTGATGACGTCATTTTCACACCGACATCGGACGACGACGCCGTAACGGAGAGCATCCAAACAGACGCTGTCGACGCCCAATTGGCCTCACCAGTGGACCCCATCAAAGCCAATGACGTCATCACCGAAAGCGTCCCGACGACTGATGAACCGATTCTCCCATTAATTGCGGATGTCAAATCAACAGCAACTCTGGACGAAATAATTATTACGCCATCTGTTATTCAAAGCGACGATGGCGTCAGTGTTAACAGCACCGCGGAAATCCGAGCTGATCAAATCGGCAATTGCGTTTTCAATTTGGCCGTCCCCAATAGGAATATCCCGTCCGTCACCTACAGCACCAATTGCGACTTTTGCAATCACGACATGTACACGCTGACGTGCATCCCCAACGCCTTCGCTTGCGCTTCTCTTTGCGCCGGAGACCGACGCTGCAGCCATTTCACCTACGTCGCCAATCTGCTCGGCGGGACTTGCCGTTTAAAGAGCGCCCCAGGCTCGGGAGGCTCGTGGGCCTCCCGCATCCAGGCCCCCTCGCCTTACGTCTGCGGGTACATCGGGAGAAGAGCCTTCCAGAATGTCCTACTTGGCCTCTGTCTTGCATTGGAAATTAACGTCAACATTGAATAAATCATCGACATCTTATCAATTGGCTAATTTTGTAATTTGTCATTTTTATTGAAATTAACACTTTTAATTAAAATTAAATGATTGATTGATAAAGATTATTGATATATAACTTCTGTGTTAATATTGAATTTGAATTTAACAGAACGATTACATAGTACAACTTACCAGCCACATATGAGGTTAGTTTAAAATAGTTCTCCATCGGCTGTTTTATTTTGAAGCGGGAAATTTGATTGCATAGATTAAATCGCTAGCCATGCGTATATGTAATCAGAGTAACTTAGACATTCAATTAGACTATGACTTGGGCTTACCATGAGAATTGCACGTGCTGGCATTTCGACCGATATGACGTCACGAAAAAAACTGGTTTTTCCCGAGGAAGATTAGAGCCGTTAATTTAATGAGATAATTTGAGCGCTGTTGCTACGGAGAATATAAATTTGTATTCAGTGAATAGCTGGGCGAAATAAGTTGCTCTACTTTTGCATATTAGTATTACATACGCACGGGCGCATCGCGCACACATTTTTCCAATGCGGAAGAAGGAAAAGAATGGAAACTTAAAGCGCGCGTAATTAAGACAGCACAAATAATAATCTGAAAGAGTTAAATAAACGTCAAAATGTTTTTTCCCACATCTGCCGCGGTATTATTCTCCCGCGCTTTATTATTCGTCGGTGGTATACTCTCGATCTGACATGTTGCTGCTATAAAAATTTAAAAAAAAAACCTAGCTAGAATTTGGGATACTAGTTTCTCTTTCCGCGTGTTGCCAAACAAACTAGTGAGCTAGAAACATTCGGACGGCCTGTTGTGTACAGCAATATCCGCGATTTCCAACCACCTGTTGAGCAATAGGTCGTTGAATACGTCTGATGCGCTACATTAGTAGATAACAAGACTGAAAAGATAACCTGGTTTCAAATTTTTGTGTTGAGTTCTAGTGTATGAAAACGAATTGATGAATTAGAAAATCCAAATTTCAATTTCTGTATAGATATGGTTTGGCATTCAAAATTCCCGCGCTTTCTGGAAGCGTTCAAAATTCGTAGTGAATCTTACCTATAATACATGGTCCAGCGCAATATTCTCTGTGGCTCGTTGGCCAGATGTTTTATAACTCTGAGTAGGAATCGGATGGAAGAAACGGTGTTGAAATAATATCTGTTTGGCGCTATCCCGTTGCTTTTGAATCAATTCCGCAACGAATTGGCAACTGAGCTAAATCAATTTGTTTCACACTACAAAATCGGAGTGAAGATAAACATTTTATTGATAACGGAGACTGTTGGGGGCTACAGACAATACTGTAACGAGCAATTAAAAATTTAAAACCAGGTTCGTGCTGTGGTAGTATAGACTACATGATTTTCCCGCTTTCCCTTGTATTGTTATCACCGCAAAGGACGCCATTAAAACATTTTCTATGTCCGTTTCTTTTTTTGTTTCTTTCTTGTTGAATAATTAGCCGGGATTTACCTGAATTCGTGGCTTATCCACAACAGCAACTGTAGGCTAAGCACAAGCTCAGCCTAGAAAAGGTTCCGCCGTATATTGCGCTGCTGCTATGTTGCGCAGGATTTGAGCGACAGCTGCTGCTGACACTGGGAGAGATTGTTATACATATTCATTTTTCAACAGAAGGTATAATATAGTATACTAAACGAGTCCAATGAGTATTCTCTTCCATCTTCTCCGACATCGTTCGGGTGAAATGTTGAGAATTGGTTCAACGCAATAAATTAGCGGTTATTGGCGTCGCTCGTTTCCTATATACCAGCCCGTACAATGCACGATAGACACTTCCATGGGGTACACACCAGTAGAGAGGACAGTTTCCGTCGATATGATAGGCCTATTAAGCGGACAAGTAAGTTAACATTTTCCCCCTTGGGCAATGTGTTGTTATTGTTCAACAGCACTGCTGTCGTCAAAACAAAAAATCATTCATTACGTGTTACCGAGCAACAGTCGAGTATATAAACGCTCCAATGGAGTCCTGACTAGTCACTCAGCCAACCATCTCCAGTGAGACAAGAACTTATTAACAGCAGTGGCGGTATAAAACAAATTAGATTTGAATCGAAACAAAAGTTTCTCCAGTGCGGATTATAGCCTACATCAGCACAGCCTACGCAATTTGGAAAGAAAAAAATGAAATCGATTCTCTTTTCAATAGTGATCCTGATGATGTGGATCGATCCTTCCGTCTGTATCTGGGGTAGGCCTAAAGCTAAATCCACACAGTGGCGGTATCCTACTTTCATGTAACTGCTACTCGGTGACAGCCTACTAACCAATTGATTGAAACTACTTCTCAATTCTTCTACCTTTTCTTACTCGCCCTACTAATTTTATTAGAAACCCCTATCCGGTGTTCAGCTTACTAAGAATAAACTAAACCACTTTAAATTCTTTCCTGCTTTTACTACCCACCCCTTACTTAAAAAGTTTTGGCCATTTCATTTACGGCATTGGTTGTAGGAGATTTCTACTGATATTATTCGGCACCAAGCTACTAAATTATGAATCCTACTTCCCAACCATTTCGATTTTATTTAACTTGGAAAGAAGACTTGATTTATTCGGGAATTGAACCCGGACCTTCTGTGTGGCAGTCTAGTGCCTTACAGGCACGCCACAGTGATATATACAAAAGTTACTATCCTAACGAATACTACTTATTTCTTGTAAGTTGTAACCTACTAAACCGCAATGACGATGTGAAACATACTTACAGTTTTGTATGTGACTAACGTACAACTGATTACTTTTTTCCGTCAAACTGCTAACCCTTCCTACTGAACTTTTTGAACTAGTGATCAAAGGTACTGAATTGTTCATACTACTTATAACAAAAGTACTAAATTTTTGTAAACTACTAGCTATAACCTACATTGCTTTTATTATTGATTACTTTTCAAAATCAAACTACTAACCCTACCCGAACATACTGAATTTTTCAGACTACTAACTAAATCTTTATAAACTGCTGGACCAACCTACTGAACACAACTATGCCTACTAACAGTTTCACTAGGAATAACATAAAAAGTAGGCAAATGAATTGTTAGTAGAGAATTTGTAGTTAAGCAAGTACAGTAAAATACTGAATTGCGTTTCAGTAGCATATTCGACCAAATTGAAGGGTACTGAAACTGTTAGGGGTGTGTAGGTACTGGAAATCGTTAAAATAAGCAGTTTAACGCGGCTGTGCAGCAGCAACAGCAAGGCCGTGATGAGTAGTGGTGAGATTCCGGCTGAGCACCGGTTGGGTAAGTCGTCGGACGACATGTTCGTGATGCTGGATGACCAGGCGGCGGAGTACGAAGGATCGATTGATGGCGGTGAAACGCTCATTTTCAACGGGACGACGGAAGAGGAGGAGCGATTGTTTAACAAATTTCCGCTCCACGTTTTCCTGAAGAAGAAGCACCCGTTCGTGACTCTGTCCACCATGACCAAGACGTCGACCGTCACGGCCGTCATCACCTCGTCGACGGTGGGACTTTGCGCCCAGCTGGTCAACGTCACCGGCCCTTGCCGGTTGCGCAAAGGGCTCTGGGTCGACGAGCCCATCGTCCTGTCGTTCGACGACGAAATGGACTCGATCGACGACACTCTATTATCGCCCAGCCAAACGTCAAAGTATATGACTTTAATTGTCCTGAAAGTTGTTCTAATTCTTTTGAATTTAATTTGAATGATTTAATTAATTTAATTACTTTAATTATTTATTTTAATGATTTAATTTAACTAATTTTAATGAATTAATTTAATTATTTCAATAATTTATTTTAATTATTTTATTTTATTTTAATTTCGATCATAAAAGGATGGAAACAACCGCAGTGCCGGAGCCCATCGCTCAGATTTCAGACGAAATTGCTGGCCGGAATGATGAGCCGCAAATGGACAACAATCGGCGGATATCCGTCCGGTCGGGATCGGTGATCCATTCGTCCAAGGACGACGAAGGATCGAGGGACGATTCCGAGGAAAATAATGAAGGTCGATTCGGATTTTTCGGATTGAAGAACAAATTGAAGAAGAAAGTCAAATTGGTGACGGTGGTGACGACGACGGCCGTGACCGTGACCAGCACTTCGACCTACTACAAAACGGTGAGCACCAAGTCGTTCTTCATTCAAGTCTGCACGCCGTCGCCGTTCCCGTTCAATGTCTGCGACGGCCGTAAGAAGCGACAAGTCGAAATCGAACTCGCCAATAACACCCAGCAGCAGCAGTCGCCAGCATCGCCATCGCCAATCAAAAGTCAAAACGAAATCATCATTGCCACAATCACGCCCTGATCTGGAAATTTATAGTTTGTCATTTATTGAATTAATTTATATCTATTTATTCACAATTCCTATATTTTTGTCCAGTTTGCTGCTCCAGATATTAATGTGTGAAATTTTAATAAACTCGGTTATCTGTCATATAAATTACATTGGCAAATTTCTTTAGTTAGGAAAATGTGTATTAATTATTAATAAACGATAACAATATTGAAAATTTTACTTTTGACTGTGAAGTGTGAACAACAAAGTTTAGATATTAATAAGAATTATTTTGTTGTGGGAATTTAAAAACAAAAATTAATCTAGTCGTTTTTAAATTAACATTCGGATTTCTTTAGTTGCAGCCCGGCAAATTGCGGGTGAAATCGCACCAGTTCAATTTAATGTCGAAAATCGTGGTGGTCGGACAGTTCTAAAAAAAAGTTAATTAATTATACGGTTAACTCTTATTTAAAAAAAAAATAAAAAAATAGGATTTGAATTATTAGCGAATAATTACCATAATGTAAGCGATTTCGTTGAAACAGTTGATGAAAGTCTTGCAATCATACGGATTGAGGTAATTGCCGTTCGCCAAAGATTTGCAGTAACTCGTCAGAGGATCCACTGGAGCGGGAGCTGGGGTAGTAATCTCTTCAGTGGTCGGGGCAGCAGTGGTGGTAGTGGTGGTAATCTCTTCGGTGGTCGTCGGGGCTTCTGTTGTTGTGGTTGTCTCCGGGATGATTGGTGGTACAACTTCTTCGCTCGAATCTTTTTCGCTGCTGGACGATTCGTTGCTCTCCTCAACGCTAGAGGGCCGCTGGTGATGCTCCTTCTTAGGCGGAATCTAATAAGAAATGATTACAAAAAAATGTTCACCTGTGATTCAAGATGGCATTTAATAGGAAGAAATACCTTGGCACTCGTTGCCAGCGCAACGAGCAAGAGGAAGCAGCAGAGAGTGGCGACGCGGAAGGCCATGATGCTGTACTAAAAGTTAACTTGAATTTATAACGTTCGGTGTATAGAAAGTGGAAAAAGGATCTGATGACTTTGACTAGTCCTGCTGACCCAATTTATACTCGCAACGAATGCCTGTAGTTTACTATTAGATAACGTGAAAACGTGTCAATTATACTGATGATATAGTGAGATGCATAGCGTTATTTCGTCAAGGTTGTTTTTCTACATCTGCGTAAATGATTATATGGGGCAATTTGATGATTTAATTCGGACGTCCGGTATCACATATGCGCAGCACGAAAGTCGGGCGATTTATTATCTTCGCTGGCGCATTTCGAGTATGTTGTCGATTGCGTCATATGTCACTATAGCTATTTAGCTAATAGGCGATGTTTATTAATCTGGCAGTTGAGTTCGAGTTTCATTGGTGGCAATGGGTACAAGTACTTTTCTTTGTCGGGTGACAAAGATAAGCAATCTGACGAAATGTTTTACCCGGTTTTTATGCTTAATATCCGTCAGAGAATTTTTAACGTGTCTAATCATTTTTTTTCCAGAGTTTTGCAAGCTTCGGGCTGGTCAGCCTTCGTATTCGGTCACGTTACAATTACACAATACACATACCAATAAAGAATTCAGCCTTTAATACTTCTAACGCAAAAGCGTTGGATTGACAATTAATTTAATTTAATGATTTTTAATTCTAAGAAAATTTGAAAAAAAACCCGGTCATAAATCTGAATTTGTTTATTTGGCAACCTTATGAATTATATATTTCTTTCGTCTGCTAGTTTGACTTTTTTAACTTACCAAGTTTTGTTTTGTCTTTGACTCTTTCTCTTTGTGTTGAAGCGATGGAAGCATGTGAGGAGACATTATCCAAAATGAAACTAGAATTCCGATTAAACTATAAGTGAAATAAAATAAAGTATAAAGTAGGCTAATAATATAAATTACCGTTTGAATCTTCTGTCTGGTGCAAACATGGACTCGAAGGTGGAATCAATTCTCCCCTCCAAAATATGATGAAATAAGATGATGCAGAATTGTGTTAATAGGTTAGTTAGTTAACAGGTTGAAGACTTGCGGTAATGGATTTTTAATTTTTTCAATTAGCACCCCAGGATTTCCATCATTCAACTCTATTGAAAGTCAAAATCCTTGATCGTCAAGGGTGTCTTTAAGGTA
Source organism: Daphnia pulex (assembly GCF_021134715.1). NCBI lineage: Eukaryota > Metazoa > Arthropoda > Branchiopoda > Diplostraca > Daphniidae > Daphnia > Daphnia pulex. The sequence goes on along the minus strand of NC_060023.1, from coordinate 813,397 downwards.
ACAAATTCTAAATTCAATAAAGAAATTGCTACTTTAATTGATCAAGCTTGTTTTGCTAGCTAGTGTTCATCTTGTTCTGTGGTGGAGAAAATGTCATCAGGATTGTAACAGACCCATTCGCTGTCTCACTTAGTTTGTCATCTAGATGGGTGTGCAATTAAAGCTGAACATTATTGACTTAAGGTAAGTTATGTTACATATATAATCTTCATGAAAAACTCATTAAAAAAATTTGTGATTCTTATAGAATGCAGCTTAACTAAAGCTACAGATACCATCATCGGACAAGGATTTAAATTTCTTTTCAAAAATCTTTCTGTTTGCAGCCCAAGTTTATACCAAACATCTCGGTAAATGAATTCAACTCCATTGAAAGTCAAATCATGCTGCCAAGCTTCACCTGCAGCTCGTGAAGGAGTGTCAACTCCTCACAATTCTGTAGAACATGAAAAGGAAGATCTCATTTTCTGAAGTGGCAATAGCAAACCTTAGAAAAACAGTTGGAACACAGAAACCCAATGGATACATCAAGAACAACCCACCCACAAAGAAATTGAACTGAACCCCGAAGACCCTTTTTATTTTTACCTTAAATGCCCATTTCAAAAGTTTGCCTGAAATAGCAAGAATTCCAATTTGCAGTCTAACTCGCGACCAGCTAGTCTTACCATGTGTAAGTTTAATTGTCATGTCACTGATTTAGAATCGCTTGTTAATTCTTTATTTCGCCATTTAGGCAGGGGCCGAGAGGATGCGGCCCGTAGTCTCGAACATCGAAAGGACGTCGACGACGGATCATCCTTTATCGTTGTTGTTATGAAGTTTTTGTTAGTTAACCCGTTGGCTACCATTTTTTCTTCCTCGTGTGAGCTCTTGCTCTTCACTGTGGTCGAGACGCCCACCCCCCTAAATCCATAAGTTCAATATTTTGCCCGAAATAGCAGGAATTCCAATAGTTTGTCTAAAATAGCAAGAACGAATTCCAATTTTGCCTGAAATAGCAAGAATTCCAATCTCCAGTCTACGCGGAATCGTTTACCAAACTGTAAAACCGCAAAAAAGCAAAGTTAACTCCGTTTTGTTAGTTAACCTGTTGGCTGCCAATTTTTCCTCCTCATGTGAGCTTTTTCATTTGATGGAGAGCCGACCGATAAATAGTCGACCCCCACCAAAATTCACTCTCGGTGGTCATGCCTATGCTCCTTAGTCCGTAGACCAAGACGGAAGTTAGTTCCTATTTTTTTAAAACTATAATCCTAAATACTGAGGAAACACTCTTTCATGTCTCGATTTTTACAGACACTCTCGCTTACATTATATCCTTTAAAAACCCACCGATCCCAGTTATCCCCTTTGCGTTGAAACATCACTTAAAAATTAAAATTTTTAAAAAAAGGTGCATTATGATGGAATCAATTGTCGTTTGATGTCCTTTGTTTTTAAACATGAACTCGTTCAGTTTCAAAAATTTCTGATGTCAGAAGTTGAGGTAAACCACGGTATTTAACCAGCCATCACATTCAAAATATGCTGATTGCTTATTCAGTTTTGTTTCTTATTTCCCCTGGTCCGTAGTGAGTTGCTGCTACTCACTACGGTGTACTTCGTCAATTTTCCCATCATAAAAATGACAAAGGTAATTGCTTGAATTCCTTAAGGTTACTGAATGTAATTTTTGATGCGTGAATTTACAAGTAATCTAGCCTATAATTTCCTTTCGGACCGTAACTGCTGCAACATTTTACCAAAATGTCGTCTCTTGCTATGCTGCAACATTTTGTCGAAATGTCGTCTATTTGCCATGCTAGCTGTATCAGCTGTACGTCTCAATTTTTCCCGATTGGTGCTCTTCAAACACCATCAACATGTTGGTTTGTTCTCATTTGAACTACCCCATTAAAAGTCCTCATTGTTGAATCCATTTTCTTGAAAGGGATAAATCCTACAACAAATTGGTTCTCCCCACCACGTCTTTTTCGGAGGCCTTTTTTTATTTTAAAAATTGCTTGCCCCTGTGGTATATTTTTTCACGAGAACTTTGGTTTTAAGTCTTTACCCAGTTTTTCAGTAAAAATCTAATTTTTAGATTTGTCAGCCAAACTGATTTGGTTTTCGAACGTTAGACTGGAGCAGTCCAGTTTTTGCCGCCATGTTCCATTTGTGCTGATTGAACGAAGTACCGTTCTTTATTGTGAACCCGTTAAAATTAGTTAGCGTCAATGACGCTCGGTTTACATCACGACAGTAATTGATCAAATGGCACCGTAAGTTGTAGGTTCCATTTGATCAACTACAGGACAAAATGTAAAAGAACGAGGGCTCAGCCTACAGTCCATAGTTGGCCAAGAGAATTTCCGTGTGACTCTCTCGACCAACTGCGGAGAGTTGACTGACGATGGAACGTTGGATGGCCAGCCTTTTAAATGAAATATGAAGGCCATCAACTTAAAAAAGGGCAATCTCAAGGTCTTTTAACCTGTGGTAGAAAACTATTCAAGGTAGAAGTGGCGTTGATAGATATTTCAAGGTAAGCTGGGGGATGTAAAGAAATCCAGGGGGACAGTATTGTAAAGTGATTTTTAATCTCTCGTATTTTCATATTCATCTATATGGACCTGTGACCTAGAAGTTAAAACAAGACAGGGTTTTTATTATTGGTGATGCCTGCTTAGCCCATTCTTTTTCTTTTACTTAGAGGTATTTCCTTTTAGTACCTTATCATTAAAATATATCTACAGAATCTAAAAGTGAACTTCAGCTTAGTATTTGCCAAAAAAAAAAACAGAACTTGCAAATGTTTACTAAAACACAATTGAAATCAGCGCCAATTGTTGGAACTAAATCCGTAATTAGAACGTTGATTGATTTTTCCGTTAGGTGGCTTCATTCCCACAGCTGATTTAGCCTTGATCAAATCGAACACGTCACTATGATTGATGTTATCAAAGTATGGGTTTTTACTTTTTATTTAAGCATCACTTCTTAAACTCATAATCATTAAGTGGGATTATTTGTTGAATTTGAGCTTGTGGTAATAGTTGAAGCACCTCTTTGCATTAGAGCACGCTTTTTGTTGTACAAGATGTGAAAACTACATGAAGCAATGTGTGACAGGAGATTAGGAAGAGGGGGTTATTCTATGGAATAAGAGTTATTAGCAACATCAATTACAATTCAAGTAAAATGGAGCAGAAAATATTGTTGATGTACTTATAAATCTTCTGGCTTTTTTCTTTTGCAAAGACAAGTTTTAAGAGCTCTTGAAAAAGTTCTGATTTCGTTGAAATTTTCTGAAATCTTTCCTTTATATTTCAAAGTAGTAACTAACCCTTATAATAAGTATTGGTTTGACTTCATTGTAGTAAAGTTTACATCTCCCCATAGGAATACCAAAGGCTTAACGAGGAATCAGGATGATAACAAAATTGGTTTCTGAATGGAGGTTATTTCGAAAGGGGAGAGCCCAATAATGGACTACCACTAAACATGCATTCACTGCTAATTTACAATCCAGTAAGTTTGTATATCATGAATTCTTGTCTTATAAATTTAGCACATATGAATTTAAAGGATTCTAACTTTTATGCTAGATTCCATCAACACACTTGGAGATCGAGCTATGTTTGCAAATGTTTTATATTGACATTTATTTATCAAAGATGAGTAACTGGAATGTTTGCAGTAGCTTTTAGATGGCAAGGGACCTGGTTTAAAGTAAGAAATCTTTGAGTTAAAAACAATCAACCATTTGTATCATTTTCCACATCTTCCATCTTAGGCAGTCGGCAGCCTCTTCATCTTGTCTCCTCCAGAGACTCCTTCGCGATTTCCTTGGAGAAAAATCAGGGTGATCAAGTCCACTATGTCTGTCGTGGAAATGCAGACCAAAAGAGGAGTGCAATCAACTTGTAAAAGCCGGAATATCCAATAATGTTAAACTCTGGTAAAGTTGAACTTGAAACGAGTGTAATATTTTCATATCTGTTATTCTTTGAGCACACTATACTTTCCGCGATAGTGCAACCCGTTATAAGATTAATTACTTAAAGTAAAAACAATAGTATTTATTCTGTCAGTCTGCACAAATGTAAATTTGTTGGGTTTGGGGCGAAACAACATGTAGAGATATTTTAATTTATTTGAGATACAATTAAACAAGGTGGATAGTTTCTGCAGGGGTATTTCTGATGGAGTATTCTTTCAGGCTATGTGTGGGCGTGTCACATGGCATAGTTACCGATTGCATTGTCTCTAGGCAACTTTGATCTAAATCTAATCTTATTACAGCTCTTGAAACATTTGGAAAGAAGTTAGAACACGGAAATAAGGTTGATTTTAAAGAATTCAATTGTTAATGAAAAATAACATGCGCAGATGACCAGCCATGTCGCAAACCGGCCCCCTCCCCCCTCAGTGAGAAATTTTTACTCGTTTCTTCCTTATTTTTTAGAAGTTGTCCCTAACGTAAAAATTGCCAATGAATGAGTTCTTTTTCTGAGTTCCTTGCATCTTTTAGAGTTTCTGTTTTTCTGTTTTAGGTGAACAGCATTCGCTTGATTGAACGGATAGCAGGCGACTCTTCTACTTTACCTTTCCTCGTAATCCCCGCTCCTCTGTCCTCGTGTACATTCATGTGAGTGTGAATGTATTCACGATGGCGTCCTTCCACTCCTGTTTGTTTGTTTTCTTTGGACCCACCTTCATCTCTGCGGATGGAGCACCTATGTCGGGCGGGAATTCCCTGGCTTCAAGGTATAGGGCCTAACTAAAATTCCTACAATTTTTGCTGGTTTCTTAATTGTTGGGGACAGTAGCAGATATCCGTTAAACTGGAAGAATTTGACCATTTTGATTTTGAAGTAGCATAAGGGAAACTGTTATTTTTTGTGCTGTGGGCCGCAGCGCAGATGACGTAGTGTTGAGCCAGCCACTGTTTTATCTTTAATATCTTTAGGGTTTGTTTTTTAAGTTGCGTGTTACCTTGCAAGTATCAACTGAGTCTTGCGGTAGCAGATAATAAGCGGGCAAGTGGTTTTTCAATACTGGCGCATACCGAACTTCCAAATTATGAATGTGAAAAACAAAAATACTTATGATGAATTGGGCACCCGTTCTAGTCCTTCTCTTTAGTTTATAAACGACTGATCATACGTTGCGGACTTTTTCATATGGCACAAGATATCGATGTAATTTTAATCAACTTCAAATATGAGGAAACTGAATTATTTAAAAAAACACTGAATATTTTATTTTGGTAAATTTTTATTTAAAAGAAAATATACAGCGAGATACAAAAAAAACATACTTTAGAACAATTGGAGAAAACAGTTGATGCATAGTCTGTCTTGTATTAGGTTTCTAGCAGCAACACTTATGTTAATGGCAATAACTCGGTTGACAGACATAGGTGGTGACGCTGAATGGATGTTCATTTGAGACTTACCTTCTATACCTCGACTTGACTGGAAGATGAGGGAAATGTTTCTGCAACCGGAATGTGTCGTCGACATATTGATATTAACCAATTGCTGGTTGCAGTTGAATTAAATTGTCAATTTCTCCGTTAGTTGTGGATCATTCTGTACGTTGTTTGCAACGTATTATTACGAAACAGCACCGTATGGCATGAAAACGACACCGCTATAGCTCAATATTGCACTGCCGAAATCCTTAAATAGTGTTAGCAATGATTTATTTTTAAATTTAATTTTTGTATAAATAATATGTTGGAAACAGTTTTCAGAAAGATTTTTTTTATTTGCGGGAATAATTCAAGTAATTAAATAGCTCTTCCGTGTATAAGGTTTAAATGTTTTTTTTTGTGTGTGTTGGTTTGTTTTTTAAATTTAGTCCACCTGGACGAGGTGTCCATCCGTCCATTAAATTGGTTAAGAAGAATGCAGTCCAGCCAGTTGATTAGGTCGGGAAATTAAGTCAGCGGTGGCCCACATCTTTCTAGGGCATACGAATCGGAAGTGTAATCCCATCCCGGCCATCCTTCAAGAAGCTGGTATGTATCAAACATTTTTCTTATCTGTTTTATCTAATAACCTTTTGATTTATTCGACAGGTTTAACCGATTAGAAAGTGAATCCAGATTTTCAGCCAGTGCAGAAAAGGCTATACGTCAAATTTTGCACCAACTCGCAACCAAACTCCAACACGATCTGGTGCAGCCTGTCTTGCTCTCCTAGGAGTTACACACCTTATGTAACAGATACTGATTGGAATGGATAGCTGTCTTGTCAACCAGGTAGGTCACAGAACTGTAAACCCCCAAGTCATCGCGGCCGAGACCCCCTCCCCCTTTAATCCCCAACCCAATGTTTTGCCTGAAATAGCAAGAATTCCAATTTTGCCTGAAATAGCAAGAATTCCAATCTCAAGTCTACGCGGGACCGTTTACCAAACTGCAAATCCGCAAAAAAACCAAGTTAACTCAGTTTTGTTAGTTAACCTGTTGGCTGCCAATTTTTCCTCCTCATGTGAGCTTTTTCATTTGATGGAGAGCAGACCGATAATTAGTCGACCCCCACCAAAATTCACTCCCGGCGGTCATGCCTATTTTCCTTTGTCCGTAGACCAAGACGGAAGTTAGTTCCTATTTTTTTTTTAAACTATAATCCTAATACTGAGGAAATACCCTTTCGTGTATCGATTTTTACAGACGCTCTCGCTTATATTATACCCTTTTAAAATCCCGCCGATCCCAGTTATCCCATTAGCGTTAAAGCATCATTTTCGAATTAAACTTAAAAAAAGGTGCATTATGATAGAATCAATAATTGTCGTTTGATGTCCTCTGTTTTCAAACATGGACTCGTTGAGTTTCAAAAATTTTTGTTGCCAGAAGTTGAGGTAAACCACGGTATTTAACCAGCCATCACATTCAAAATATGCTGATTGCTTATTCAGTTTTGTTTCTTATTTCCCCTGCTCCGTAGTGAGTTGCTGCTACTCACTACGGTGTACTTCGACAATTTTTCTATCATAAAATTGGTAAAAGTAATTGCTTAATTCCTTAAGGTTTCTGAATGTAATTTTTGATGCGTGAATTTACAAGTAATCTAGCCTATAATTTCCTTTCGGACCGTAACTGCTGTACATTTTACCAAAATGTCGTATCTTGCTATGCTGCAACATTTTGTCGAAATGTCGTCTATTTGCCATGCTAGCTGTATCAGCTGTACGTCTCAATTTTTCCCGATTGGTGTTCTTCAAACACCATCAACATGTTGGTTTGGTCTCATTTTAACTTCCCCATTAAAAGTCCCCATTGTTGAATCCATTTTCTTGAAAGGGATAAATCCTACAACAAATTGGTTCTTCCCGCCCCTACAGAAGTATAGGAGTAATTCAGAAGAGTTTTTCCTCTTCAATCTAGATTCAGATTTTGTGCATCAGACTGATTTAGTTTTGGTGATGAAATATTGTTGCTACTCGTGGTTGAGTCGATTAAAAAAAGTTGTGGCTTTCCTTTCTCAACCATGACGAGATCTCCTTCTGGATATTTTTCAAGACATCATTAGCTGATCGTCAAACGTAATTTTTTTTGTGTGTGTTCTGTGGAAAAATGCAGAACCGTTTTCGAGGGTTAATCGTCGAATTTTCGACTGGAGTAGTCCAGTTTTTGCCGCCATGTTCCATTTTTTTCTACTCAAACACAATCAACATGTTGGTTTGTTCTCATTTTAAATTAAATTCCCACCATCCCTTTTATCCCCTTACTTTTTGCTTAGCCAACCAGCATAATTTATTGTTACACACATCTCTGTATTCTATTTTTGCTGGGTGCTCCCTGACCCGCCTCATTTAAACACGTCTTGGAAGGTCATGAGACTAACCAGGAATCCTACTATTTCTACAATCTCAATATAGGGTGTACCGTTAACCACATATTTTTAGGTTTAGTGCTACTACACTAAAGCTCCGAAATACTACACCACTCAGGGTCCTCAAAAGCACAAAGTGCAGTTCTTGATTTTTAGAACTCCTACTGGTAACACTTAAATATAAATTTTTCCACAGCTTATGATTAGAAAGATATGTTTGAAAAATTTTGAAAACAATTCCCCTTTTGTATCCCCCCCTACCCCGTCTTGTATTGAAAATCTTCGTGGTATCTTTACCACTGTCCTGCTTTTGTGCTCGAGTTATTCGCTCTCAGCGACTGCTGTACAGGATTTCATTCCTGATTTAGATATTGTCAACTGACGCTCGGTTTACATCACGACAGTAATTGATCAAATGGCACCGTAAGTTGTAGATTCCATTTGATCAACTACAGGACAAAATGTAAAAGAACAAGGCCCAGCCTACAGTCCATAGTTGGACAAGAGAATTTCTGTGTTACTCTCTCGACCAACTACGGAGAGTAGACTGACGATGGAACGTTGGATGGCCAGCCTTTTAAATGAAATATGAAGGCCATCAACTTGTAAAAAAGGGTAATCTCAAGGTCTTTTGAGAGTTGACAGTAGATGATTCAAGGTAAAAGATGTGGATAGTGGAAATTTCAAGGTAAGCTAGGGGAGATAATGTATTCCAGGGGGACAACAGGGTTATTAAATGCTTTTTCAATTTAGTTTAGTTAAAAGTTCAATTTCTAGTAAAATTAGACAGGATTTAACTGTTTTCTTTATCATGTTATTTATTTTTTTTTAATTCCATGAAATGTCTACAAAATCCACAACTCGCTTATTAGTTAATTTTTGGCCATTAAAGAATAAGAAGAAATTGTAAATGTTTATTTACTAAACCAAAATTGAAATCAGCGCTTAACTGAAATTGTGATTAGACTAGATCGTTGATAGCATGTCCGTCAGGTGGCTTCATTGAGAGGAGTAACAGCTGATTCTTCCAGTGTCATGAGACGGTGAGACTTTAGAGCCATGACAACCATCTTTTTTTCCAGACTCATCTGTGAAGTTCGAAATTAGGAGTTTCTTTTTAATTTTTATTGAAAATCATGTCTTGAACTCGTTATTATCAAATGGAAGTGCTAATGAATTTCAGCTTTAACAGTATGTGTATTCTCTTCGCATTACAACGCATTTTGGTTTACAACATTATTGGACAGTTGAAACTGAATGTGGCCATGTGGAACAGAAGAAGAATAGAGCTAGTTATTGCGAGCCATCTCCATCAGGGCTTTGAGCATTAAATTTTATGAAGATGGCATAGGGCTTATAATTGACTTTTGAAATGCTAAGATAAGTTCTTAGTGCATTACACAAAAGTACTAAAATTGTTCACCATCAAATTGTTCACACCATATTCTGCGATATTCTGAAGACTTTGATAAATTTGTTTTGCTATGCTTGTAATGGTTCTATAAAGTTACAGTTATAATGTTGATTGCGTTGTGGTAAATGTTACATTTTTCCCTAATAGGTACATCAAAGGTGTTAGCTATACCAGGAATGAAGATGACTACAACCACTTGTGGACAGCCACTTAACATGGTTTCATCACTTATTTGCAGTTGGTTGGTGGTTGCACTAATCAGTAAGTATGCTTATTCCATTTCTTTTAAACCAGTCAACATAGTAATCTAAATGCTTTCTAAGTTCTATGCTAGTTCCAATCAACATTAGTTTGACACATTTGAAAACATTATGAAATAAAATTGTACTTCCAAAAAAAGAGAAGTTAATGTTTCTAGTACAACAAACATCATCATGCAGAAATGTTAGGGCATCATGTTAGAAAACCCCAAGTAAAAATGAGTAATTTTAATGATTTTATTCTTAACATTTTCCACTTCAATACTCAATAGGACGTCCTTGTCATCGCGTCTACTCCAGAGACTCCTTCGCGATTTCCCGGAGAAAGATCAGAAGGCCACCGGGCTGTTGTGGAAATGCAGACCGAGAGAGGAGTGCAACCAACTAGAATGTAAGGTCCGGTATAGTTGAATTTGAAACAAGATTTTAAAATTTTCTTTATTCACTTGAGCTTGCATCTATAGTGAAACCCTATATACTAATTTAAGTCGGCACAAGGAAAAGCGCTAGTGTTAGTTGTGGTAAGAGCGAAACATCATTAAGAGAAAGGTATACAATTAAAGAAGGCATGTCATTCCTTATGTTTTCTATTTCTGATGCCGTCTTCCAGACCAGCTATCACACACTCTAGCATTGCATTTGTTTGATGGAAAATTCACTTTAAAATCCAGCAAAGAGTTATCCGGATACGTATTCCGCGCCACTTATCTTAGAACATAATCTTTTTCATGTTCCTTTTCCGACTGCCTCTATCAAAAAATCTTTTACGTTTAGACATTTAAAATGAAAACAATTTGCCCTCCTGCGTCACGCTCATTGTACAACTGTGGAGCTTTTACAGTCACACGATTTATTAGGAAGACTCATGTAGTACAATGGAGGAAATTATCAAAATCCTCACTAGATAGCACAGACCGTTGTTTAACCGCTGAAGTGGTGTCGATTGATTGTCAAACACAGACAATTTCCCTTGTTAAAAATTATTGCATTTGCCAGTCTTTTATTTCTTATTAATAATAATTATACGTTCGTTTTTCAGATCGGACCTACGCGAATGGAGCAAGGTTATCTGCCAGTATTCGACCCAAGAGAAGAGGAAAATTGCATCGCCAATGCCGTTCAAGTCATCAAGAGGTTAGTCATTACGATTTTTAGCATGTGAGTTTATGCTGAGGCACACTAGCGCGATTATGCTTTTACCATTAGACTAAAAAAGGTTTTTTGAACGATAACATCACCGCCAATTAATTTGTATTGATTAAGCAAGGTTGTTTGAATTTTTTCTCGTTTTGCAAAGACGAGAGGCTGGAAAATTCAAACTTAAAATTCAAAGCTTAAAGAGGGAAGTTTGCTGTTTTATTGGGGTTATTTGAGAATATTCTATGAACTAAATTTGCCAATTATCAAGAAAAGTAACTTGTTCCAATTGTCGATTTGGGATAGCTGTCACGTTGTTTGTAAGGTAGTCGGCTAGTCGTTTCTGAAAGGTGAACCTTTTCCTGGATTGATTTAGAAAACAGACATGTCGTTCCTAAAGCTGAATTGGGATCCTCTCGGTTTACACGGAAGGGTAACGCGATAGAAATTGTCAACATCATTGTGCGACAGCCCACCAGTGGAGCTCTTCCATGTTAGAAATTTGTCCAAATCACATTCGTTACGTGGGGTCGGGCCTGTTATCAAGCTGGTTCCAATGCGATACAGAGTGTTATTTGGTTTCAAAATTAATTAAAAATGTGACATCGTTAAAGTAGCCAGTGACTAGGGTTCATTATTTACCTATTGTATCCAGAGGAATATTGCGTCGCGACTCCAGCTTTTTCCGCACAGATTCCGGTTATGTAGATATCTTCAAAAGGCATAATGGGCGTCGTTTGAATGGCGGCTAAAAGCGGAAGGATCGCAGTTTGGTGAATCAAGTAGGCCGGTCCGTTCACGTAATTGGGATAGGTATTCCACGGCCATTCTTCCAAAGCGATTTCATGCATCCCGCCTAAATAAAGTTTGATTAAACATTTATTTTTGCGATCCACTTTCATTTCGAAAAAGAAACTTTGACGAAAATGTAACCGAACTGTAACTTACTTCGTTGTGGGCCCCAGTTGTTTATGAAGGGATACCCTGTTCTTGGACTCTGACCAAAAATTGTCATTTTGCCTAACTGACGGTACGTATTGACGAAATTGGCTAGAACGTGTACGTTGAGGTACATGTCGTCATCCAATTTGAGCAGGAAATCATGTTTAGGGCAGTTAGTGTTAACCCAATTGAATAATCCGGCCATCTTCAATGGTAAATTTCTGTGGGTATCCAACCTATCGATCTGAATGATATCTTCGTGGGTTTTGCTTTCTTCTTGAATTTTCCTTTGGGTGAACGCGTCTTCAGACTGTCCCAAAATGAAACTAAATTGAATATTGAACAGTTTGAATTTCCGAACGAAGTCGATGTGATTTTTCCAAGTTTGGCGAATTTTCTCTCGTTTTTCAAAATTGTCAGCTGCCGAAATCACAGCAATGAAAGCACTTTGCCTTCTCTGTTCGATATCCCCGCACCGTTTAATAGTGATGGGGTAATTGAATGATGTGACAGCGTTTAGCACTGGGCCGAATTCTGGCATAATTGAATTTGCATTGGATATCAACAGCCCTAAACGAGCCGTTTCGTAAAGGGTATAATTTGCCACTCCTGGATAAGGAGTGTTGATCAGAGAAGGAACAACCAGGCTGGAAATAATTCGTCTCTCTTCATTGATAACATTTAACTTTTTGTAAAAGTGATTCTGCGACAGCTGTGATTTTGCAATTGCCAATAGCGCCAGGAATATGGGCAATCTCATTCCAGCGATTTTCATTTTCATCAAGTCACGTCTGAATAGCAAAATCTTCCGCCACAGAATTTATTTAACTTAAAGAAGCAAAATCTTTTGACTTGAAAACATTTACCTTTTTGGGGGAAGTAGGTCTCGATCAGAATACTCTTATTAGTCAGGAAGTCGATTTCCAACTGACTTTTAGTACGCTGAAATGGCCTTATAAAATCACTTGCCACTTTGCAATTTTTTACTCGTGGAAGCTTTTGATTGGCGCTGAATTTTGGTTTTGCTTCGTGACTCCGTGATCATATGGCGGAAAGTTATTTGTTAAAACTGGGTGTTATATGGCCGCGTCCGTGATTTTAATCGAGTTTTGCTTTCACTTTATGGTCTCATACTATGGAAATCTCAATTTAACCAATTTTCGATCATTTCTTTGAAATGGAGACACTCTTATTTCTTTTCTTTTTAAAGTTAGCCTTAATCGTTCATTTGGCGGCTTGCAAAACCGGTTTTTTCTTGTTGAACTAACTCGATCTCTTCCCGTTTTCACCCGATGGAAAGGCTACTCTCAATTTGGTTTAAAATCTTGGGTAGTAAAATTGCTATGACCAACAAAACTGAACTACTTGAGCCCTATCGTCTTCCAATAACATATAATCCGAATAGTAACAGAAAAAACCGAGACCTTTCACATCATGTGACCAAATTGGGAAGTAGATTGGCAGGTTATCTCCACCTATTTCATGAAACAACAACGTTCAGGATTGAATGTTTGACATTTCCTGCCAGACCGTTTTAAATGAATTAACTTGAACAAAAGATTTGTGGTTGATCAATTTTATTTTCTTCTCGTTTCCTCTAGAAATTGTGAAAATAACTTTTTCAAATCGTCTTCTTGAAATAGCAAGGGAAAATAAAGGTATCCAATCGTTTATTGCAGCCAATCTTATTCTTATAGCTAGGACTTGTCGAATTAAAAAGGGAAAATGTTGTTATTGGACCAGCGTATTTCACGCCTCCATCTAAATCGCCGACATGTCGTTTCTAAAGTTGAACTGGACAGATTCTTTCGGTGTGCAACGCCACCATGAATAGACTGAATACCAGCTGAAACTACTGCGATAAAAGCTGTCGATATCGCTGTGCGGCATCCCACCAGTGAAGCTGTTCCATGTCAGATATTTGTCCGCGTCGCAATTGCTAGAAAAAGCCGATCCTTTCACAATGCTAATAATCAGATTCATTCAAAGTATTATTAGATTTAGATTGAGAAAGGAATTTCATGAATGGGTTAAACCTGTTGGGTCCAGAGGAATATTGCGTTCTGACTCCGGCTTTCTCTGAACAGATTCCAGTCAGATAGATGTTCTCGAAAGGCATAATGGGCGTCGTTTGAATGGCGGCCAAAAGCGGAACGATCGCTGTTTTGTGCATCAAATAGACGGGGCCGTTTACGTAATTGGGATAGGTATTCCAGGGCCACTCGTCCAGCGAGATTTTCCATTGCGAGGCACCTTAATCGAAGTAATAATTGTTATTCAGATACTGAAATGATAGCTTTTTGACATTGTATACTTCGCTGTGGACCCCAGTTGTTGGATTTGCTATCGACACGATCACTCTGGCCGAAAATCGTCATTTTCCCCGACTCGTAGTAGGTTTTGACGAAATGGGCTAGAACGTGTACGTTGAGGTACATGTCGTCGTCGATTTTGAGCACGAAATCAACTTGACGGCAGTTGGTAATAACCCAATTGAGTAGTCCTGCCATCTTCAACGGTAAATTTCGATAAAAATCCAACATTTCTATCTGAATGATATCTCCAAAATTATCGTTTTCATCTTGTATTTTTTCTTGGATATCCTTGGATTTTCCTTGGAGTTCATTGGCGTTTTCTGGCTGTCCTAAAATGAAACCGAAATGAATCTTGCCGAGCAGACCTTTTTGTAGGACCAAATCGATGTGATTTTTCCAAGTTTCCCGAATTTTGCTTCGTTTTTCGAAATTGCCGGTGGCAGAAATCACAGCAATGAAAACGCTTCTCACGCTCGAATTGATGTTCCCGCATTGCTTAGTGGCGATGGGGTATTTGAAAGATGTGACGTCGTTTATTACCGGGCCGAGTTCAGACATCAACGGCCTAGCATTTACAAGCAAGAGCCCTAAACGAGCCGCCGCGTAGTGCGTATAGTTTTCTACTCCTGGATAAGGAATGTCGATCAAATCGGGAGCCATCTGGCTGTACAAAAGTTTTCTATCTTCATTGGCTGCCTCGATTGCTCTATTCATTTTTTCAGCACTAGATTCTACAACAATTGCTCTATTCATTTTATCCATCAGCTGCGAATTTGCGAATACCAAGAGCGTCAGGAATATGGCCAATATCTTTACAGTGATTTTCATCTTAACTTTTGAACTCTAAAATGAATCTCAAAGTAAATTTGGATTACAGCGCGGAAAAAATATTTGATTCGACAAGTAAATTTACCTCTTTTTGGATTGTTAACTGGTTTTTTGGTCAATCAGTCGTAGTCAGGAAGTGGGTTCCAACTGATTTGTCTTGTGGTACGCTGAAAGAATTTATTCAATTTTTTACACCCCCTTTTTACTCGTGGATGCCCGTGATTGGCGCAAATGGTTTTGCTTTGGCTTCGTGACTCCGTGACCATATGATGACAAGTATTTTTGTTGCTGTAATCGGATTTCTTACGACCGCGTCCGTTTTCTGGCTCTTTATTGTTGATTCCTTTATTCAATTTGGCCTCATATAGTATGTCACAGTTCTCGTTTCACATGAAAGAAAATCGTCCAACAATTTGGTTAAAATCTTGTCTGCCAAGACGTTGCATAGCGTAAAAGTAATTATATTTGAGTTTTCACGCCTGACTAGGATGATTTTCCTGAAATGAATTGGCTTTGACTCGGTATTTGTAATTCGAATTTTTATTTATTTTTATTTCAATTCATTGTATTGGCCAATCTTCTCGAAAAGATAAGAGAAACGTTTCAAATTATTAATCGGGGTAATTTTCAATCACAAAATAAAGCTAAGATAGGAAAAGAAATGTTGTTTCTGAAGATAAAGTTATTCCAAAGAATCTTTGGAATAACTGCCTAAGATCAAATTTTCACTCGATTTATCAGTAATCTAGGAACCAGACTTATCGTTTCTGAAGTAAAGAAAAAAGAAAACCAGATTGCAGCATGCAGTAACTGTTACATCACATGAAAAATTTAATTACTTCTCAACTTGATGCAATTTTCGTAAAAATGATGTCATCGTACAGAATTATACAGATCTAAAATGTAGAGGCAGAAACTGTCGAACTCGAACCGTTTGTTACCTTGGCGAATGAATACATTTCTTGTAGTGCTATATGAATATGGCCCAGTTTGAAGTAGTTTTATTTTTTTGCGCGTGATTAAGTGAATTAGTTCATCAAATTTTCTTTATCCCCAAAGCCAAATGTAAACGAAAATGGGAAAAACGGAGTAACGGACACTTCGACAGTAGCTAGATGTCGCTAGCATCGCATTGTTTTTCCTCACATGTCGAAAGTTCTTGCGGTTTTCTTCTCAATTTTCTTTGTGTTTTTGGAATAATTTGGAACAATTTTTACGCCATCACTAGAAGGAACACAGTGTGGAACAATATGGATAAATATTTGCCCGTTTTTTTCCCTAAACACTTGATGGTGATATTATTTCAGTGAACATTTCAATGACAACTAATGTAACTCTTTCAGTTCTGATTTAGATTTCTCATTTCTATGGACAGATCATAAAGACTGTCTGAAGGAATGCATTTTTGCGAAAGTTACTACTGGAATGTAATGTGAATTATACTGCAACTCCTTTCTATAAAAGTGCATCAAGAGACAGCAGTCAACTCACCAACAATGAATATCGCTGGAATCGGTCTACCATCACTATCTAGCTAAAGTGGTTTTTCCAATATCTAATTGATGATGAATAAATGTGTGCTAGAAAAACTGAATCAGTCGAGTATTCCCTGGTAAGTCTCATATTGGGTAATGAAAGAAAGTATTTAATTTTCATGACAATATTTTCATACAGGTGGATGGGATGGAGAGTTGAAATACAGTCCTTACTATTTCGGTTTCTTTTAACGATAAGAAAGTAAGGCAAGACGCGTATCCGGGTGACATCCACAACTTCCATTGCGCAAAGGACTCGATATAGAGGCCGCTGTCGAAACCGGCGGATTACGAAGCTCACATTTAGTCATTTACGATGTTTTTCACCTCGGATATTTGTTGAGCTTCACTACAACGGTAAAACCATTTTGCTTTTCTGTTCTTTGTTTAGGAATTACTTGATGGTTTGTGTTTAGCCATTGGCCCATTGAATTAACCTTGTGTTTTAGGGTGTGGAATCCTGGAAGTTTTGTTGCTGCCTGGCTACTAGCTCCGGTAAACATTTGGTCTTGCGGATGCATTTGTGCCATATTATTGCCACCAGAGAAGCCGTTCTTTTTAGTGGACAGTCGGAGGGGGTTGATTCTTCCAAAATCTTTAAGTAAGACAAACAATGTTATTTTTGTTTGATTTTGCTTTTAATTTTGAACTCCTTTTTGCAGTTCCCTTCAATCGAGAGTCGGCCACCGATGTCAATCTATAATGCTGTTTCTTTATTGGAATTGTCGGAGATCCATCAGCAAATGCTTGCCTTGTCCATGACGTAAGAATGACTGATACCAAGGTTCTGCACTATCAATATCTTCGCGACGCACGCTCATCTAGCTTCACTGCTTGTTATGCTGCTACTCAATGACGAGTTAGACGACTCCAGTGATCGCTTCCATCCGTTTTGACACACCTGTAGTGACTCACCAAGGGACTATGCCCAGGTACCCGACAATTTACTTATTTTCGTAGATTATAGCTATCTTTTAACTCTGTCTCTGTGGAATAATTAATTCCTAAATCAGTCAGGCCTTTCTCGAGCGTAAAAGAAGTGTTAGTGTATTACTTAGACGTTTCTTTTTTCTAACGCTAGATGGCTTTCGAACATTTTCAGCTGTCAAAACTGTCAGTTTCAGTAACTTTACACATCTCTTTAAACGTTTATCGACCGTTTTTTTTGGTAATTTTGTAGTGATAACTAACGATAACTATTCCCCCAACAAAGCTCACTTGTTAGGTTTTCAAAAATTTGTTTTTTTTTCTACTTCCGGTTTTCTGATTTCTGTCAAAAAAGCGATGCTTTAGGCGAAATTAATAACCGAAATTAAAGTTTCGACACAATTATTTGTTACTTATTATTTTTTTTTGTTGTTGTTTTAAATTCAAAGGACTGACGTCGATTGTTACCACCAATTTTGAAGTTTTGGGCTGTAGCTGTTTGTGGTGTATTGGCTGCTTTTCGGTGAGGACGAAATGATCATGACTTGGTGAGTAGATGTATTTGAGGTGCAAGTCTCGAGCTCTTTTGGACCTTTGTTTTGTTTCTTATATCAATCGCCATTCAATTCTTATATCAAATGTCATTGAATTTTACATGTGTTTAGGATTTGGAATCCTGGATGTGTTCCTCACTATAATCTCCGGTCAACATTTGGTCTTGCGGATGCATGTGTGCCATTCTTTCCCGCCAGAAGCCGTTCTTGTTGGGTGGACAGCCGGAAGTGGTTGATTCCTGCAAAATCTTTAAGTAAGACGCAAAAATTTTAATTCGTTTAAGCTTACTTTTGCTTTCAAATTCGTTTTTTTCAGCATTATTTTTTACGTCCTTCGGATCTCGAGTCGGCCGCCGATGTCAATCTACAACGCAGTTTCTTTGATGGAATTGTGTGGTCCCTGCACGGGGACAGAAAAGTCATGGACGTTTTGCATCATCGATATCTTCGTGACGCACGCTCATCTTGCTTTACTGTTTCTCATGCTGCTACCCAACTCGTCTTAGCACTGGCCAGTTTGACCACTCAAGTGATCGCTTCCGGCCGCTGTTACACACCTGCAGTCACTCACCACGGGATTACCAACACCACGAGGTACCCAACAATTGACTTATTTTCGTAGGTTATCTACTAATAGCCTAGTTGCGTTAAACTCTGTCTGTGTAAATAGTTTCCAAAATCAGGCCCTTCTTACGCGCAAACAAAGTTTTACTGGACGTTTCTTTTTTCTAACGCTAGATGGCTTTTTGAAAATGTGCAGCTGTCAAAACTGTCAGTTTCAGTGACTTTGCACATCTCTTTAAACATTAATTGGCAGTTATTTTGTTGAAATATTTAGTGATAACTAACAGTAACTATTCCCCCAACAAAGCTCACTTGTTAGATTTTCGATATTTGATTTTTTATTTCTACTTCCGGTTTACTCATTTCAGTCTGTAGTTTAGTAAATATTCATCTGACGTACGAAAGAACCGCATATTCGCGATCCTCGTCAAATTTTTTGTAAAGTTCATGTTTTGTTTTTTACGTATTCGTACTTCCGGTTTCGAAAATTTTCCTGAACTATAGTTCAGGAAAATTCTCGATTTTGGCCAAATTTTGGATTTCGTTTAAATCCCACCTAATCGACCCCAAATTTCATGGAGATCACGAATATGTGGTTTATTTCGACGACAGCTCAATGGTTAAGGCGCTGTGGTTACTTCCGGTTTACTTCCGGATTTTTTTAAAAAGACTAGCAAGTGAGCTTTGTTCTGTTAACATTTCTCAATATTGCCAGCTATGTTTAAGCCTTAAATAATGCGAGCTGTTAAAGTTTTGAGCCAAAAACCTGATCACTGTTACCTATTTGTACGTTCAATTGTCATGTCGCGTAATAGTAACGGTTTTCTCCTTTTATTTAGGTAATGCAGAGATGTTGCCTAGATGAACATTGAACACCAAAAGATTGACGGCAGCCCTAAAATGTCAGCGTGGATCATCGTATTGTTGCTATTGTTGCGTTTGTTTTGTGTTAGTTAACCCGTTGTCTGCCACGCCTTTGTTCTCCCCTAGCTCCTTAGCATTGGCCGCGCCGAAAGGCCCTGTTAGGCAATGCACCATAGGGACTTCCCCCTTGTCAGCCCGGACTTGTCAGCAATGGCAAGTCCCACCTTGGCCATGGATCCTTCAGACGTGGCACGTAGAGTAGTAGAGAACAACCTACGGGTTGTATGGCGTGGCAGCCAACGGGTTAACTATTTGTGTTGTATGTATGTATTGCTGTATGTATGTTGACTGTTGTGTTTGCAAATTAGTGGAGGTGGGACAATAAACACAATTCATGTATCATTTCATGTTGTATATTGCATTACTTATTGTCACTGGTATTAAGTAAAATACTATTGCCACAAATTATGATTTTCCATAGTATACATTATTTGTCTGTAAATCAATAATGCAAAATCCCTTTGTTCTATTAAGATTTTACAACACAATCTCTTCAGACATTTAAAAAAAGAAAACTTTACTTAAAAAGCCATAATCTCAAACACAATTGGCAAAGTATAAAACGCAAGCCACTATAAAACTTCTGACAGGAACCATGACCATAAATTTTACAGCACCCCCTTCATATTTAGAAGTAGTCAAACCTGCAATAAAAAAGAGAAGAGAAAAATTCAATAACTAGACAAATATTTTGCAATTAGACACAACTATCAACACTGACAAACAAATACATTGTAAAAGAGGTGGCTTTTCTATAGCCGTTATGGCCTGCATGACATCAAGATTCAAGAACAATCAGCGCAAAGTAAGGCATACTTCCTTCATCAACTCAGGCAAAGAAGAACACAAATCAAAACTACCCAAATCCTGGTGAACATCAGTGTTGGGAATTTATTGCATCCCAACAGTGATCGACATTATTGCTATTGTTAATTCTGTGTAATTTGTAGGGACCTCAACAGAGGGCCCCAATTTTACCCTCTCTTCCCATTCAATCTATTGTTCCCTACCCTACTCAACCCTAAACCAACTATTGAAATACCAAAATGCTGTATTATACGGCAGTGTGAAATATAAGGACGAACTAGCAACAACAAAGGTGTCATCTCTTATCTCAATCTTGGAAGTTGAACGGTCGACACCGCCAACAAGAGTTCCATTTCCAACATGGTCCTTCGAACCGGAGTTTTCTCCAACCAGTGTTAAGTTAGTTTCGCTCTATCACACTCAAATCTTTCTCTCGTTATCTCCTTTTGCTTAATCATTGCCGCCATTTATCAAAGAAAATTGTGTTTAATTATGGCAGGTCAGTCATTTATTAGAATCTTTTTCTCTCTCTCTGAGTTTAACTTGTTCTCAGGGGTCTAGTAAGCAAATAGATCCCTCTAAACAGTAAATTATTTTTCTTCTCTCTCTTGAATTAAAGCTAAAATATTTCCTCAAAGTTTCTTAAAATTAAAATAGGATTCCTAAATCATTTTTGAAGGGGGATTTCTTTTTTTGTCACGTAAATTATCATCGCCTAAGTTGATTATTCTCTCTTCCCTTTCAACAAATTTTTTTTTTTTTGGGGGGATATTGCTTTCCAATATCTAAGATTGGGCAAACTTGGGAACTTCCCTACCTCTTTAACGTGTTCACCTCGTGTGAGCCTTAGGTTAAATTCCCTCTCTATCTCTTGATACGCCTCCCGGCATTGTAAAAACGAATCTCAGCTGATTGGGTTCACTGCCCGTTCTTTAAAAATGGGATAACGCGGGAATCTCTTTCCTTTCAAGAATTTTTTTTTGGGGGGGCTTGCTTCCCTACCTCTTAGATTGGGAAAACGCGGGAACTTCTCTAACCCTTCAATGAGTTCGCCTCGTGTGAGCCCCAGGGTGAAAAGACTTAAATAAATTATCGCTCTCTTTGCTATGGCCTTAGACCATTTCCCGAAAACAAATCTCTCTCATTTTTTGAATTAATTTGCATTGTTTGTTATTCAATCATTTGGGTAAATCTCTCTCTGTCTCAGAAGGCACAACGATCTCTCTAAATACGACAGAAAAATATTCTCTTTTTTGGGGGGCTAGGCCGGTTTCCCCTTTAAACTGGAAAAAACGCGGGAAAATTCTCTACCCTTTCAACGCGTTCGCCTCGTGTGCGCCTTAGGGTGATTAAAACTTGAATTTTTTTTCTCTCTCTCTATTTACAAAGGCCTTCCGCCATTTCGAAACAAATCTCGCGCTCTTACGCTCTTGCATTTTTTGTTTGCTTAAAGGGAAATCTTTCTCTTTTTCTGAGAAGGCACAAAGCGCCCTCTGAGCACAAAATTGGGAATTAGAAACCGCCGTCTTGCGGCAAAAACTCTTTAAATTCTCTTTCCTAAAAATTGTTATTATGCCGTTTGTGGGATTGTAAGGAGCTAGAAAATTACCCTAGCTCCAAAATCATTCAGTTTTTGCAGATATCTTCACATAAAGGAATTCAAAGAAAGTGGAAAAGACAGCAGAATTTAATTCGGCACCACGAATCTCCGAAGACCGAGCAGAACAACAAACAAAAAGGCTAATCAACTTAATCAAAACATTAATTTAAACTAATTATCTTCTTTTCGTACTCTCAGCAGCTCCTTAGGAGCCACCTCCAACTCACAATGGCTCCAAATTACGCAAGAACTTTAATTAAAAAGCATATCACCCGTATCATTAACCTCGTCGAAACGTACAAATCAACAGAAATGACGTTGGAAGCGTTTATCGAAGTCGAAAAATTAGAAAAAAAGCTAGATGGATTCTACAAAACTTATGAGATATTCTCAAAAAGGGTCCAGGCTGAAATGTACAAAGAAGGCGAAGACCAAGAAGAGATCAATGCAGACATCGACACCATGTACCAAACAATGGACGATGTTATTGTCGCCAAAATTCACATCTTAAAGAAAAAACGAAGAGAATGGTTAGACAAACTCGAAAAGGAAGCAGATGACGAAGAATGGGAGAAGGACAGAGAAAGAATGCTCCAAATTCTCCAACATCAGGCAGCAACCCAGGCAGCAAACCAGGCAGCAACCCAAGCACAACTCAATCGGGACATAATCAGTCAGGTGATCGCAGCCATCTCAACAGCCTTTTCAGTGCCCGTCGCTCCAGGAGATGTCAACTTATCACCAACAGCTTCTCAGGAGCCAGCTTCTCAAACAAATCCAGTAATAGAGTCAATTCTCAAAACCCTCTCAACATCTCAATTTGCAGCAGTATTAGTGCCAAACCCAACTCCACTAGAAGTGTCGTCGCTTACGACAACAAGCTGTAGTTTTCAAAACACCCCTTCATACCAGTCAAAAGAAAATATCCAGACGGAAGAAAAAGAGACTGGAACGGCCAGTCTCCCTCACCCACCGAAAAAAGGAGACTCACTCTCGGATTCTCCGGATGGGCCAGACGGATATCCCGACAAAAAAAGGTTTGAAAGGAACGAAATAAAAGAAAATAATTCCTTTGTTTCAAAGTTAGAAAACTCAGCAAATCTGGAAGGAGCAGAAAAAATCCCATCATCGAACGCGAAAAGTTGCTACAGCGACCAAAACGTCAAATCAGCCCAGTCAAAAGAAGTCCCGATGGAAAAGGAGCCTGGAACAGCCAGTCTCCAACAACGACCAAAAAAAGGGCTATCAATCTCAGATATTCCGGTCAAATCCAGTGGAAACAAAGACGAAAAAAGGTTTGAAGACGAGCTGAAAGCAACTAACCTCAAATTTGCAAACTTAGATGGTGTAGATGCAGTGGAGTCCAAAAATCTCTTGAGCTCCTCTAGCAACGAAAAAACTGCTTGCACACTCATTATTCAAGAAGCTCCAGCTACTCCGGCAGAAGCTCCTCGTCCTCTCATTATTCTAGAAGCTCCAGCTACTCCGGCAGAAGCTCCTGGTACTCTCAATCTTCAAAAAGCTCCAGCCAATCCGGCAGAAGCTCCTCACTCTCTTAGTCATCAAGAAACTCCTACTTATCAAGCAGAAGTTCCTGACACATTCAATTGTCTAAAAACTAAAGATTCAATTATTAGGATTCCGCCAGCCGGCTCCAAAGAAAAGGATATTCCTACCTTTCTTTTTTTCCCCTCGGGAAGGCCAGCTGCATCGCTGGAAACACTTAACTCTTTTCCGAGTCAACTTAAACAAACCAACTTCTCTTCTTCTGGAAATTTATCATCGTCGCCAGAAATCCAGGAAGCTTCGAAAGAAAATCCTCAAGAAGCCGCTGCATTTGTCAATTCAACAAACGTAGAAAGCAACCAAGAAATCATTCCGAAGTTCAGATCGCCGTGCAGTCAAGCAGCAATTCTTCCGGAATTGGCCAATCAACAAAACTCAATGAAACGGAAGCGCTTGGAGCCAGTAAAACCAGCTCCTAAACGCATCTCAAGGTTACCAAGTATAGAAGAACATCTCATCAACCAGTTGCTGTTCTCTTATTCGTTAACCCAGGTACCAAACAAAATCGTTTCACATCTACTAAAAAATATTCTTGTGTTAAAGGACATTGAAGAAGATTCCAACACACACCAATCGGTATGGGATCCTGGTGGCAAACTTCCAAAGAGTCAGCCAACTCTCAATCGGAATCAAATGGAATGGACAATTAACTGAATCCGTAGCCAGTCAACGAAACAGCTCCTCTTAATCCAGGCCATCCATCTTCAACCGCATTTTCAGATCTCCAATCCAACGGATATCAAGTCGATCAGGATGTCGAGCCAATTGAACGGGCTCTACTGGGGAGTGTGTTGGGAATTTATTGCATCCCAACAGTGATCGACATTATTGCTATTGTTAATTCTGTGTAATTTGTAGGGACCTCAACAGAGGGCCCCAATTTTACCCTCTCTTCCCATTCAATCTATTGTTCCCTACCCTACTCAACCCTAAACCAACTATTGAAATACCAAAATGCTGTATTATACGGCAGTGTGAAATATAAGGACGAACTAGCAACAACAAAGGTGTCATCTCTTATCTCAATCTTGGAAGTTGAACGGTCGACACCGCCAACAAGAGTTCCATTTCCAACAATCAGTGTAGGTACAGGGGCAGGTATTAAAACATATACATACATAAATGAGGTGGCTTTCCCCTAACTGTTAGGGCTTGCATGGTGTCAAATACAATCAGCATGGTGTACTTCCTTCGTGCTCAGAAGAAGGACATCTTTCACAACTATCCAAATCATGGCGAACGTCAGCCGTCAGCGACTCAGCGGTCAGTGTAGGTACCTGGGCAGGATATTAAAACATAAGAATTAATAAAGTAAAGATGGATTTGTAAAGCAGTTGGTGTAAATTACCGTGAAGCAATCATCCTACAAAGATTTCGAACAATCTCAGAATGATAGTCAACTGGGCTAAGCGTCTAGCAGTCTAGCTCGACGACGTCACAGCTGGTCATCAAGGTGTTGTCAAATCTGCAATGTAAAATAAGAGCAACGTTGCCTTAAAACCCACGATTTTTTCTTACAAAAGAATTTTACAAAATCCTGCTCAATTTTCTGAAATTACCATCTGAAAAATTAATTATCAGCTCAAAAGTTCTAAAATAAGGATAGAGTCAAATTATGGGGAGAAGTGAAAAACAGAATGTCAAATCATTATATTACCCATGGGCCGCCATGGGCATGGAGAGAGCATGGAGCATGGAGCCTTTCCATACCCCTGTTTTACCTATTCACGGCTATCATGCCTCATGCCAGAATCGGAAGCCAAGACAAGTACATATCAGCTCCGACGTATTCCAATATGTTAAAAACCGAGAACTTCTCAACTCCATCATATCTGAAGCTTAGCTGAGGTTCTTGAAGACCACATTGAGAATCTTCTTGTCTTGTGACGAGGTCTGGTATTCCCGGTGATATTTCTCTGTAGAAGCGGCCAGCTCTTCTTAAGCAGAATCTAAGGCGCCAGGTCTGTTGGTATAGCACCAATCACCAAAACCGGGATCTGCAATCTTAAAATTTAAATGGGATTAAAGAAATATAGGCGAAAAAATACAAGACTTTTACCATCCATGCAGGTGAGAAGCTGGGCAACAATCCTTCGGCCCATCTCCCGTTGGCATTAGCCAACAACGTTTTACCGCAACCCGGCGGACCGTGTAGAAGAAACCCTCTCGGTGGTGACATGCCCAAATGTTGGTATACATGTGGATGGTCCATGTGAAGAATCAGCTTACGCACTTCCTAGAGATGAATTTAAAAATGGTTAATGAAACCTCCTCATTTAAGTATTAAGAGAACTGTTGCTTACATTGTTATTATAATGTTCACCCACCACAAAATTTTGAAATTACTTAACCGAGGGAAAAGAAATAAAAATTTTTTTGATCAAAGCTTGCCCCAAGTATACTTCAATACTGTTTTTGTATCCAATGATTATGAATAAATAATTTCAGTATGAACAACAAACCAATAAAATAGTTGTGGGTGTTTTATGGCTTTTTGAAATTCTTTGCTTCTTCCTTTTTGGTTGGCTGGAAAAAAAAAATCCCAAGAAAACCCCCAGAAACTTTGCTGCAGGTAAAATTGACTTCGATCCTCCCATCATATTAAAATAATTAACTCGCATATAAATTACGTGCAATGAATTTAAAATATCGCGCGGTTGGAAATTCAGGAAAGAATTGAAAGATCCTGAATTGCGATCCTCAATTTTTCTCCCGTGATAAGTCACTTGACCACTCTCACAGGTGTTATCCTTTAGACGACCTAACCAAAGGTGAAACGTAGATCGAATTTGTGAAACGGGCGGAGGGGAGATCGATCAAAGAGGGCGGCGATTAGTAACGGAAAGTCAAAATTGTGATCTAATAAGTCAGCACGGCACGACAAAGATAATTGGACAGAAATGTTACGTGGGATTGATCGTTGTTCCAAGAAGAACGAAAAACGATGTCAGCTTCAAAGATGTGATTGACGGAGAGAAAAAAAAGTTTTAGGTAAAATAGATAACAAGCCGTCATCAAAAACTACCGTCTGTTTCATTTGACAGTCGCCATAGTAAACATGCATCCAGAAAAAACCTGGATAAATAATTGTGTGCGCTGCAATGGAAATGTTTCATCGAGTTGAGCATCATCTGCAAATGTTTTCGATTGATTTTCAATGACTACGAGAGTGGAACAGCGTCCGCAACAACAAAATCCTTTTTTTTTTTTTTTTTTTACTATCCGTAGTTACTACCTGCCCTACTTAATTCCTTGTAATCCTAGGCCAATTTGATTTGATCGCAGCTCAAGAATATTTTCAACTGCAAAGAGAAATGCATGATTGATGATAAATTGAATAAATATAGCTAACCCCGAATCCGCCCCAAAAGTGGTGGATTGGAAACCAGAAATCTTTTCAGTTCACATCCAGCGACGTGTCAACAATAGCCGAAATTAGAACAGATAGCACATAAGGAAACTGGACTTCATTCCTGCTGGAAACGAGAATATAATAAATCACTAAAAGAAAAGTAAAATTCATTTTGTGCAAAATATTGACTCGACCAATATTGACTTGTGGCTCAGTGGCCGAGTTTAAATATTACAACAGACTCGTGAGAATGGAAATGATGGATCCCTTTCCATTGAATCGGGGGAAGAAAAATGGATGTTCCCTGCTGTGGATTGAATCAGAAATGCGCACGATGCACACACGATTTATTTAACTTGGATTTACATGCGATGTGAAGGCCCGATCGAAAAGGAAGTTAAAAATATTTGCCTTCGACTCCAGATTTTACGCTAGGACAAAACAATATCTGATGAATTCGAGGTTATGCACGAATTCTGGAATTATTTTCATTAGTCCTACCATCTCCAAAGAAACATTGTTTCAAGTCAGTGAATTACTGCGCACGTTGAGAATTATGGTCGGATATTTAAAGGATCGTTGCTGGCAACAAAGACACTAGATACTAATCTGGCAGCTTATTTGATCAACTGAATCGCAATGTCACTCTTACCTTTCGTAATATTTCCCCTTTGGTTCTTCATTTCTTTTTCCGGTTCCTTATCGATGCCAAACACGCTCAACGGCCAACACATCCGCGTCATCTGGGTAAGAAAACACCAATGATTTAGTGCGA
Organism: Daphnia pulex; assembly: GCF_021134715.1. NCBI lineage: Eukaryota > Metazoa > Arthropoda > Branchiopoda > Diplostraca > Daphniidae > Daphnia > Daphnia pulex. The sequence continues at coordinate 786,065 of NC_060023.1, read as the reverse complement.
TTTAATGCTGAATATAAACTTCAATTGACCTGGCATTATATGGATGCGGTATAGACACGTTGGAGTGGAAACCCTAAGGGGCTAGTTGGACCACTCAAAGGAGGAGCGCTTCTCGAATTCTTATCGAAACGTTTAAATTTCACGTAACTAACATAACAATTGACTCAACCAACGTCTGACACATTACCTTATTTCATTTTCCATACAGGTACGAAATGGTTCGAGTGACGGAAAACAAACCTGAGCCATCAGAAAAAGGACCAGGACTTTTTAGTTATTTGTGGAATCAAGTTAAGTTCGCTCCATTCTCTATCGAAAGAAATAATTGAAACAAATTAATGGCTATACAAAAAAAAATCTGATGTACAATTAAGAATTATACTACCTTTCACAGCAATCCGATTTGTTGGTCCACGATACGAGCGCAAGCTTCCAGTACAATTCGGTCGTAGATTTCACATTGCCATGGATTTACGATCATTTCGCTTTCCTCATTCCCGTCCCTGATGAATCGGCCAACATCAACGCCGTCGTCAAACCATTTCAATGGCCGGTTGGGAAATTGAAATAACTTGCCATAATATTTCTTATTCATCAGCATCTAATTCTATTCGATCACCAGGTTTGGTTGGGACTAGGAATATCGATCGTCTGCGTCATCGCAGTTTTGAATTTAATCCAGCGCTACTTGCAATATCGATCGGCAATTGAAACTTTAGTTAGACCAAGCTCCAATCTAACGACGGCCAGAGGAGAAACCAGAGAACAGTACCTTTACGTCTTCGGCAATTTGCTTTCACAAGGTTTACATGAGGATACTAAATGACTCAATAAGCAATAAACCAAAACGTCTTCATTATTGATTAGGTGGCTCTTGTAGATCGAAACGACTACCTTACCGACTAGTTGCTGGAGTGTGGACCCTGGCCGCTTTCGTCTTCGTCCAGGCCTACACGTCGACTCTCTTCACTTATGTCGTGACGCCGATCAATAATCCTCTAATCTATTCTGTCTACGACATAATAGACAGTGGCGATATAAATTTACTTGTCAGGGAATCCGGATCTATGAATACTTTACTATCGGCAAGTAAAAAAAAACTCAGTGAACTTAACGACATAAGGAACTTGCTTAATTGTAACGTGCAACAGACCAACAATTACACGGGCCTGTTCCGGAATTTAAGGAAAAAAATCGACTCTTTCCCGAACTCTCGATGCGCAACAGCGTCTGACTGCATCCGACCCATCAAACCAGAATCTAAAATCGTACTCCTCGAGGTAAAATACTATAGTCAGTTGGCTGTTTTTCTAACAAGATTTAAAGAATTTTTAATCTTTTTAAATTGATTAATTAAACTAGGCCAATGTTTACCTCAAAGATGCGATCAGGAATGATTTTAAAAAGACTGGAAAGTGCAACTTGCAAATAGCAAAAGAAGAATTCATAGCCATCATGTCGACGCTTGTTCTACAGAAAAACAGTCCCTACACGCAAAGCATGCAGCAAGGGTAAGCTGGTACAGCTAGCTTCAATAGATGACATTAGATTTTGTTAATTGCTGGAATTTTGGTTTCATTCGATGATCAAATGAAATAGAATATTAAATCTGCAAGAAAATGGCCTGGTCAACTTCTGGGACACTTGGTTCCGTCCAATGCCGCCTCAATGCAACGGAAAACTCCCAAGTGGAAAGAAAAAGGAACTTTCGCCCCTTTCTCTGAAAAATGTGACCGGTGCATTTGTCGTTCTATTGGTTGGAATGAGCCTTTCCCTTTTGGCTTTTCTCGGCGAAAAAATTATTTCTAGACAACAACTTCGCAATAGAAAAGGTGATGAGTTGGATCAAAATAAGTGAACTGTAGTGTCATCCGAAACGACAGAGGAAAGAATAACCCACTATCATCCTCGAATACGTTGAATTAAGATTTAGCAAAAACAAAACTTGAACTAAACAACCATGATTTTAGGTATCACAAGTCATAACCCAATTCCTATTTAATATCGATCTTTTTACACCATTTGATTTCAGTCTGCACATTTTAATTACGAACATTTCACAATTTTCGATGTCAAGATAATACGCCGGTTGTCGGGAAGACGAACGGAAAAAAGCCCAGTAAAAAAAAAAGAAGTCGGAAAAATTCCTAAAGGGTTCGGTTAATGTAGTACAACTGCTGAAAGAACTGGTCAAATATAATGGGCGAACGGTAGTCAATCAGTAGCCGATAATAGATGCTGATTCAATTTCTAATGCAACTCGCTCCACATTAGCGACATCGCCCTGTGTTACATTTCATGCAGCAAAAATTTCACTATGATTGACACGTCACGCTGCATCAGAAAACTTACGGTGAGCTCAGCAAAGGCCAACAACAAATGGGTCAGACTATCAACAACAAACACTAAACCAGATAGGTTAGGTTACAACATTCAACCGTTATGCTAGTGCATCTAATGCTAATGCCATATACGTTTGGTAACGGGAATATCAAGTTCACAGAATTATATACAATAAGCAATGAAATTCACCTGAAAACCCAGTACAAGCGAGATATTCCGGGACAAGTAAATGAAGATCACGGACTTCAATGGGTTTACCTTTGTAAATGGAATTTATGATTCACATGGAGCTTGGCGGTAGGCGTAACGTCCGATTCATATTCTACTCTTGGACAAAACAATACCGGACACACTCAAAGGGCATTTGTGTCCATAACATCACAAAAGACAATGTAGAAATCTGAAATGAATTTCTGAAATTGACAACAGCAGCCCTACCGTCTCCACAACAAACATTTTTTTCAAGCCAGTGAATTACTGCGCACATTAAATATTATGGTAGGATATTTAAAGGATCGTTGCTGGCAAGATACTCTATGTACCAATCTAGCAGCTGGTCCGTTCAACTGAATCGCAATGTCGCTCTTGCCTTTCTTAATATTTCCCGTTTGGTTCTTCATTTCTATCCCCAGTTCCTTATCAATGCCAAACACGCTTAACGGCAAACACATCCGCGTCATTTGGGTAAGAAAACACCAACAATTTGGCATGACTTAATGAAGAAATTAAAATTCAATTGATCTGGCATTAAATGGATGCGGTACAGACACGTTGGAGTGGAAACCCTAAGGGGCTAGTTGGACCACTCAAAGGAGGAGTAATCATCGACTTCTTATCAAGACGTTTAAATTTCACGTAACCAACTAAAAGAAATTGACTTAGCTTCTGTTCGACACATAAAACATAACCGAACTTATTTCATTTTCCATACAGGTACGAAATGGTTCGAGTGACTGAAGGCAAAGGGGAGCCATCAGAAAAAGGACCAGGACTTTTTAACTATTTGTGGAATCAAGTTAAGTTCATTCCATTCTCTATTGAAATAAATGATTGAAACGAATTAACTATAATGATAAGGAATAAGCTATAAAAAAAATTCTGACGCACACTAAGAATTATCTGATTTTCAAGAAATCCGATTTCCTGGTTCACGATACGATCCCGACATTTCAGTACAATTCAGTCGTTGATTTTACAATGCCATGGATTTACGACTATTTCTCTTTCCTCATTCCCGTCCCTGATGAATCGGCCAACATCAACGCCGTCGTCAAACCTTTTCAATGGCCGGTTTGAACATTGAAATAACTTGACTATTACATTTTGTATTCAACAGTATCTACTATTTGATCACCAGGTTTGGTTAGGACTGGGGATATCGATCGTTTGCGTCATCGCAGTTTTGAATTTAATCCAGCGCTACTTGGAATATCGATCGGTAATTGTAACACCTTCACGATCAAAAGACAATCCAGCACTGACTGAAAAAGTTATCGCCAAAGGAGAGACCGGAAAACAATACCTTTACGTCTTCGGCAATTTGCTATCACAAGGTTTAACACGAGGAAATCAAATGACATATTTCGCCAGCTGTACGAAAATACATAGTATTGGCAAGTCAAAACTTCTTTTTTTTATTTGTTAGGTGGACCTTGTAGGTCGGGAAAATTACCCTATCGACTAGTCGCTGGCGTTTGGATCCTGGCCGCTTTCATCTTCGTCCAGGCCTACACGTCCACTCTCTTCACTTACGTCGTGACGCCAATCGAACAACCGCTAATCAAATCTGTCTTCGACATTATCAACAATGGCGATATCAATTTACTGGTCAGGGAATCGGGAACAATGTATCCTTTAATAGCGGCAAGTGAAAAAATGTCAATTCCCTAAAGAACAAAAGCTTTACTCGAATTTAACCTGCGACAGACCAACAATTACACGGGCATATTCGGGCATTTGAGGAAAAAAATCGACTCCTACCCGAACTCTAAATGCCCATCTTTTCGAAGCTGCGCTGAAGCTGTCAAATTAAAATATGGAAACGTCTACCTTGAGGTAAATATGTCAAAATATGTCAGCATTTTGATGCTTTTTGCGATTGTTCAGATTGCGATTTTAATCTTTCAAAATCGATTAATATAACTAGACAAGAAATTACCTAAAAGATGAGATCAGGAGTGATTATAAAACGACTGGAAAATGCCACCTTCAATTTGCAAAAGAAGAATTCATCACCTTTGTTTCATCGTTTGTTCTACAGAAAAACAGTCCCTACACGCACAGCATGACCCTAGGGTAAGCTGGTACAGCAGAATAAAGAGAGAATTGCTTTTCAATAATTGCTGGAATTCTGTTTCATTCCTTCACAATGAAATAGAATATTGAATCTGCAAGAAATTGGCCTAGTCGACTTCTGGGACTCGTGGTTCCGCCCAATGCCTCCTCAATGTCCCGGAAGACCCAAAAAAGAAAAAAAATCAAACAAACTTTCGCCACTTTCCCTGAAAAATTTGACTGGCGCATTTGTCGTTTTATCGGTTGGATTGAGCCTTTCCCTTTTGGCTTTTCTCGGCGAAAAAATTGTTTCTAGACGTGAGCAGTTTCGCATTCGCAAAGATAAAAAGTTGCAACAAGACGCAAATAAATTTATTGAGGTGTCATCCCAAAAGACAGAAGAACCCATCATCCTCGAATAAGTTAAATTGAGATTTAGCAAGAACTAAACTTAAACTGATTAATATCCCTTTAACACATTATTCAACCCAAAACTAATGCATCTTTTCAATATCGTACATGACACTTTTGATTGCACATTTCACTATTTTCGATGCCAAGGTACGCGGGTATCGGGAACACGAAAAGGAAAAGAGCCCAAACAAATGAAAATGTCTTAAATCGAAAGAATTCAGAAGAACTGATTAAATAAAACGGGCATCGGTCAATTAGTGGCCAACAACTATTTAAAACAAAGATCTAGCACATAATCGCGCCTCTTTTGAAAAAAGTAAAAACCCCCAAAATGTTGTGACCTGTCAGCCTATTTGTATGTCCCTGATGTTTGCCATAAAAGAGACCGTCCCCGAAAAAATGTACAACACAGCTGACAACAGCTGATTTGATTTCCGAATCAATGACGACATATCCCTCCTAATTTTGACGCTTCGCATTGTTGACATCGCCTTGTGCTGTACATTCCATGCAGCAGAGAAGTGAGATTCATTACAATTCGCATGTCCCGCTGTGTCGGAAAAGTTACAAGGAGCCGAAACCCAAGGAAAAAATAAGACGATGCGGGTCGATGTCGAAAAGTTGATACGATCAAAAATAAACACTTGCAATGACAAAAAGACCAACGATTAGTTTTCCTAATTGAATGCGAATAAGTTGGTACACTTGAGACATTCATAGGAAAAAAATTGAAAATTGATTTGCGAAGCGATTGCATCGTCACTACATGAATTACTAACTGAAAATTAAATCGATGCAAGTCTAATCGAATCGGCACGATTTGTCAACCGTTTTTCTCCATTTAATATTTCCCAACAAATCTTGTCCGTCACATAATTCCAGATCGTCACAACCAGATAACGAACTATTGCCATTCACTAGGAGAAGAAACGGCAAGAACTGATGCGGAAAATAAAGATCCTACTAACCTTTGAATGAACTTCATCAGCTGATCGGATTCCAATCGAGAGCCTTGGTGTCTGGCGGTGAACGATGGCCTTGTTCCGAAACTCATGGCTGCTCAATCCCACAGGAAATGATGGCAAATTCTAAAAAAACAAAATAAAAAATTAATTCAAATAAACTTCCCAGGAAATAAATCAGTACAAAAAATCAAAATCTCTCTTGAATAACTGGAAAATGGGAGACGTTAACGGTTTTGCATATTAAGTAACAAACGTTAATACATATTATATAAGAAACGCAGACGTGGCGGTACGAAAATAGCCACAAAAAGCGAAAAAAACATGTGTCCGTTTGAACAGAAATTATCTCCCTTACTGATAATCCGCGTTCGACCTTTAAAAAAGTTGGGCCTTTTGCGGTAAACAAATAAGACCAAATCTTGTCAAACAAAGTACGTATTCATCTCCCTTCATAAATCCCCCGTCGTGTACGTCAAGATTCAACAAGGAAAGGTTAAAAGGATTTTAAAAAAACTATACCGATAGCAATAATAAATAGAGCATATAGAGACCCTTCAATTTCATACATGATGGAGAAGCTTCGCCTCTTTAGACATACAAACACAAAAAATACAAAAACAAATACAATGGAATATCGAAGGTAACAGGATAGAAACTGAAAAAGAAAAAAAAGAAAAAGTTCAACTTTGCTATCTGGTGCTTGAAGTTCTAGACCAAAAATCTTGAATTTAAATATCCAATCCAAATTTACTAAATAGAAAGTTAATAATCTCATTATTTTCTCAATATTCCAAATACATTCAATGACTTTGCATACAAGTTTCGACACAGCAGTTCTGAGTTGGACTTTTTCAACACTATTTACTCAGTATCTGCTCAAAAACATGAGCACTTGTCTAATTATGTACTTAGGCCGCTGGGGCCGCACAACATGTAGAATTAGTTCTCTATTTGCTTCAGGTGGCAGCCACCTGTGAAAAAAAAAATACGCAGGGTGTATGCGATATGCCTGAGCTCGAGCACTATAAAATGTGCTATTAATGCCAATAGAGAAAAGCAGACTCGATTATTCCAGACAACAAGGTCCATTCAAAAATGATTCGACGCTTCCCTGTAGCTATTCAATTAAGTCTACTGGTCGTAGCCTGGTTGAATTCGCATGTCATCGCTGGCCCAACAGTGGACGAGCAACTGGAACAACTTAGGATCAACTATGTAAGCGATAATGATTTGAATTACACTTAATATAATAACACTTCATTAAATTGTTTCAACGGGCGCTGATAAGATGAAAATGGAGCAAATTTTAGCTGCCAAGGACAGCCGTTTGGAATCCCTAGAACTTAAAGTTCAACATCAAGTAAACTTCATTTTCAGTTTTACAGAGTTATTGGATTTAAACATTATTTCAAAAACAATTAGGAAATACTGGAAGCTAAAATGATTCGACTTGAGACTGAAGTGAATCAAATGAAAGCTCAAGCAATTCGGGCACAAGCGGGGCACAAGAGCCGCTGTTAACTGCCCAGCAGCAAAGTCGAAATTACAGCAACGCTACTAGTCTGAGGCAAGGGACAACTCAATTACCCAAATCCTGCGTGGACCTTAAAATTATGGGCCACACTTTGAGTGGAATGTTTCTGATTAAGGGAGTCAAAACCGTCGAAACTGTTTTCTGCGATTTTACTCTCGCCGCAACCGATCCGAGTAAGTTGCAATACGGCACCTTCTATTCAAATCAAATTTAGTAACAAGTTAATTCACTCCAGACTTTCAGACGTGGATTGGTTACGCTGATATCAAGTCTTGGCCCGTTTCCTACCACGCGCAGAGAGTTGGACTCTACGACGCAGTCAACACTGTTGTTCCCTACAACCTAATAAGGCTGAATATTGGCAATGCCTTGAACCCATCAACCGGAGTGTTTGTCGCTCCGAAAGCGGGCAGATATTATTTCGCTTTCACGGGTTTGGGTTGGGACACTTACGTCAAAGTTCAGCTGCAGATGAAGGTGGGATCGGCCGATTGGATCAAAATCGGAGAAGCCCACGGCGCAGCTTGGAACACGATGGCACTCCAGTCGACTCTGCAACTCGCCAAAGACGATCAAATTCGTTTGGTACACCTTCTGGGAGTCATTCACGATGCCGACGGCAATAATTTCAGCGACTTTGTTGGCTACCTGCTCGAAGAAGATGTTTTTGATTGTTAATACTTAACCCAATAATTTAAGACTGAATTTTTAGTTAAATCTGCATTGATAAAGCAATTCCTTGCTATAATTAAATATGCATGCATGTTAAATTACAACTGAATTGGTGTGGTGTCACTGGTCCTATTATTAAATATAAAAGTTGGGAAAACACAAATTTTATTAGCATTTTTTTATAATATTTTCAAGTCGACAAAGCGGAAAGTAATTCAAATTTGCAGATGGCTGCAATCAGAACTTTTTGAAGGGACATTAAGTGTTAGTAAGTTTATCCTTATCCCTCACGTAACTTGACTTAAAAGATTGAAATGAGTACAGACTAAATTCAAAATGCAAGTGTATGTTTCTTATCTTAAAAAAACCAAAATAGACTCATATCAGTAATAAACGACTGCAAATACGTCAAAAGGGTAATATAAAATGGTGTTTCAAACTCTCAATGCGCACAACAATAAAAAGCACAGCTTATTGGTTTTCTCAAATCACTGATCGTGACTGATCGTTATTCGCTATTTCCCAACAAATCTTGATTTCCGTCACACTTTAAGTGTAAGACCAGATTACGAAATATTGCAAGGAGAAACGAAACGACAAGGAGAAGAAACAGCAAAAACTAATGCGGAAAACCGAGATCCTAACCTTTAATCAAAACCATTAGCTGATGAATTGGATTCCATTTGAGGGCCATTATGTCCTGTGGTGTCCCATGGACGTGTCACGAGACTCCTGGCTGATCCATCCTCACAGGAAATGGCGTTAATTCTAAAAATAAAAATGTATTTAAATAAATATCCAAGCAAATAAATCTGCACAAAAAATAAAAATCTCTCTTGAATATAATTGGAAAATGCGAGAAGTAAACGGTTGAGTATGTTAAGTTACAAAAGCTTATTACATTTTTCCATATGTTACCGTTTTCAGAATGTTATCACCCTTACTTAATCCGCGTTCGACCTTTATTTAAAAGTTGATCCCTTTGCAGTAAACAAATAAATCTTGTCAAACAAAGTACGTTTTTATATCCCTTCATAAATCCCCCGTCATGTTTGTCAAGATCCAACAAGGAAAGGTTAAAAGAATTTAAAAAAAAAACTAGACCGATAGCAAGAATAAATAGAGAATGTAGAGACCCTTCAATTTCATATAAAATGGAGAAGCTTCGCCCCTTTGGACACACAGAAGAACAATCGGTACTCCTGTTAACAAGGCGAAGAAAATGGTTCGTCGCTTAATAATATTTCAAGTAGCTGTTTTATTTTTGGCTTGGTCGACATGTTCGACCGCCGCTGCCATCGATTTGGAGGATAAATTGCAACAGCTAACCGACACGTTTGTAAGAAATCTTTTAAAAGATCCCAAAATCAATTCAATTGTTTAACTACTAAATTATTCTTGCAGACCCTATTCAAAGAAGATATGGAGGTAAAACAAACGAGACTGCAAGCGGAAGTGTCTGAACTAAAGGCACAAATTACAGGACTAGAAGCCCAACTTCATCGGCAAGAATCGATTATCACCACACTGCAGAATCCAACGCCGTTTACCCCGAAAAGCGTAAACGACATCCAACCAAAGTTAATCAACGGAATGCCAAATTCCTGTGGCGACCTGTGGTCTTTTGGGCACATTTGGAGCGGACTCTATTCCATCATGGGTATAAACATGGTCGAAACAGTCTATTGCGATTTCTCCAAAATCTCTGAAAATCCAGGTAAATCCAAAATTGATTTAAATTCGACTCCGACCACCTCTCAATCTAGGACGATTCTAACTCAACTGATATTCCAATTTCGTAGTAGTGATAGGACAGAGATGGATCGGCTATAACGATGTCAAATCCGTGCCAGTCTACTTTTACGTTCAAAAGGGAACCAATTTCAATCTAACAAACACTCCGATCCCATTCGAACGCGTTATGAACAACGTCGGAAACGCTATGAATATAGACACTGGCATCTTCACGGCACCCGTCACAGGGACTTACTTCTTCTCCGTATCCGGAATGGTCGATTTCCCCTTTACCGATGATACCGCTACAACAAGACGAGAGATCGGTCTAGCCTTGTATTCGAACGGCAACGAAATCGGTTTGGCTCTGGCTGACGAAGTTGGCAACATGGGACAATTCGAAACGTACGATATGGAATCGACACTCAATCTTAAATCAGGAGATCAAGTGTGGCTGGCCATCAAGTACAAGTCGACAGACACTTACGTATTTGACAATTTCCAGCACCACAATCACTTCACTGGTTGGCTTCTACAACAAGATTTCGAAAACTCTGTTTAGCCTTTTGCAAGAGTGTCAATGAATGAATGCCTGCAGCCAATACCACACTTGTAGTATTCCCTAATAAAAGTTGCACCTACTACATATTAAACCAATTAAACATCGATAACACTAAAATTAATGCAAAGCTTAAATTATTTCAAGAATGATTTCTTATCAATTTTGTAATTTGACTGTTGCTGAAATAACGCTTCTTTTAACTTGGAAAACGAAAATCGGTTGTAAAGCACAAGTTACAAAAACAGTTCAGTAAGCGAACTTTCATTTAAGTTCGTATTGTTTCTACACAACAACTTGGCAACTGTAAAAGATGAGCTGGATCGAAATAACTGAACTTAGGCGTCATCCCAAACGACAGAGAAAGAAGAACCCACCATTATGCTCGAATAAGTTGAATTTAGATTAGCAAAAACATCTTGAACTTAATAATCCTTTTGCAAGATTCCATCCAAAGGTTTTCACTTATCATGAAATTATTCCTATTTAATACCGTACTTTTAACAACATTTGATTTCAGTCTGTACATTCTGATTACGTCCATTCCACTATTTTCGATGTCGAGATAATACGCCGGATGTCGGGAACACGTACGGGAAAAAAAAAACAGTAAAAAAAAGAAGTCGGAAATTTCCTAAAGGGTTTGGTTAATGTACAACAGTTGAAAGAACTGAAAAAATATCATGGGCGAACGGTAGTCAATCAGTAGCCGATAATAAATGCTGGTTCAATTTCTAATTCGACTCGATTACGACATGCCCAGGCTAGAGGCTACTCATTTGGCACTCGCTATTATCGACATCGCCCTGTGTTACATTTCACGCAGCAAAGAAGTGAGATTCACTATATGATTGACACGTCACGCTGCGTCAGAAAAATTGCGATAAGCCAAACAAACAATGAAACGATCGCGGATCGCTGTCAACACAGGCCAGTAGCAGCAACAAATAGTTAATATGCGATCAACAATAAATAAGACTGACCCAGATATGTTGGGTTACATCATCCAATCGATAGGCTAGTTCATCTCTGATGTCCGATTCTATTTCGATGAGGCGGATCTTGAGAGGAAATGACGATGGATATATGCAACTATTGCATCACGGCCTGAATAACTAACCGAAAATGAAATCGATCCCTCATGTACACTCCTGCCCATCATCGAAATCGATCGAAATACACCTTCTCCCCACTTGGCACAACGTTGTCGTTCGATTTGCCATTTGTTAACTCATAGTTCATTTCAGCACGCCTTTTTCGTTTCTGATTTCTTTTATCGAAAGTTTCCGTTCAATTTAGGCACAGCAAAATATTCGAGAGCGTGAAATCGCGATTCAGAAATGTGAAGAAAGAGATTCCTACCTGATTTGTCGACAGGCAATGAGGCAAGTCGATGATGTCGTTGGCCAGCGACCAACAACGTTAAAGGGAATGTGGAGACAAGGATGGGCTGAGCTTCGTCTCGACTGTTGGCATACAAAAGGCTTTCTTTTGGATCGGTGGACACTCGGCTGGTTTCTAAACGCCACAGCATAAATCGGGATGAATTTTTTGTTTCTTCTTTGCTTCCATTCAAGCACATTCGTTATGTAATGTGCTGTGTGTCAATGTTCCATCTGTGCAACAAAGTGAATCAAAATTGATTTTTAATTCACAATACAGCAAGGATTTAGTCGCATCAATTGTTAACTCAAATTAGTCGTCCGTCGCTTTGGAGAAGGAAAAGTTCCAGTCCCATTTCAATTAATACGATGGTAAGATATTCATTCATCACGCGATGGGTAGAGCATCATGAATCGCCGATTCGGTAGAAGAATAACTAATTGATTTGCTCATTCAATTGCTATGGCAACTAACATTGAGTTTGAGCTGATTTTCGATTACATCCCAAGTTTCGCTTAATACTGGCTTCGCATTAATCTAACATCAAGAGCCCCTCGGCAGTGCATTTGAACAACTTTAGAGAATACGAATATTGCACGGATCCGTAACGTTTCAAAAACTATTCACGAATTGATTGACGGTGCTGGTCTCCAAAACAAAGTTTCACGTCAGTGAATTGTTAAGTTAGTTAGGCTCGGATATTTAAGGCATCGTTGCTGGAACCACCACGACATAAGCTACTTATCTGGCAGCCCATTCAAACAACAGAATCAAAATGTCGCTCTTACCTTCCATCATCTTTTCAGCTGCGATCACCATATTTATTCGCTGCACATCATCGACGTCCAATCGGCTCAGCGGCCAACACCTTCGCGTCATCTGGGTAAGGAACATAAATTCAAACATTAATCATTGCGATTCAGATCAATTAACTTGACATAAAACAATCGATTGAAGACACGTTGGAGTGGAAACCCCAAAGGATTGCTGGGACCTCTCAAAGGTGGGGTACTCCTCGACTACCTGACGGCCCGTTTAAATTTCACGTAACTAACAAAACCAATTCCAATTGACTGGCTTCTTAAACACATTAACTAACCACGTATACCTTATTTTATTTTACCTCCAGCTACGAAATGGTTCGAGTGACCGAAAACAGACAGGAAGCCACGGAAAAAGAACGCGGACTTTTCAGCTATTTGTTGGATCAAGTTGAGTTCGTTACGTTTCTTACTGATATCCAATTAAAAAATAATCTGATCTTTCACAGCAATGCGATTTGCTGGTCCACGATACGGTTCCCACACTGCAGACCAGCAAGATCGTTGATCTGACCTTGCCATGGGCTTACGACTTTTTCGCTTTCCTCATTCCCGTCCCCGATGAAACGGCCAACATCAACGCCGTCGTCAAACCTTTCCAGTGGCCGGTTTAAACATTTCAATTTCTTCAGACTATCAATTTTCGCATTAAACAGCATCGATTATAATTCGATCGATAGGTCTGGCTGGGACTAGGAGTATCGATCGTTTGCGTCATCACAGCTTTGAATGTGATCCAGCGCTACTTGGAATATCATTCCGCACTCGAAACTACATTTAGTTCAAACGAAAATCCACCGGCTGAAAAAAAAATCACCAAAGTCGGAACCGGAAAAGAATATCTCTACGTTTTCGGCAATTTGCTATCGCAAGGTTATAACAAATACAACGAAATAAAATGGCATAATTGTTTAGCTGATGTACGACACACAGCATTAATAAGTCACAACTTTTCCATGATTGATTAGGTGGATCTTGTAAATCGAAACGACTACCTTACCGACTGGTCGCTGGCGTTTGGACCCTGGCCGCTTTCATCTCCGTCCAGGCCTACACGTCGACTCTCTTCACTTATGTCGTAAAGCCAATCAATCACCCGCTCATCAATTCTGTCTACGACATTATCAATAGTGGCGATATCAATTTACTCGCCAGAGAAGATGGATTCGTAACTATTTTGTTTTCGGCAAGTAAAAAAAAAAATGTCGATGAACTTTGACAACAACTTATTTACATTGTGTGCGACAGACCAACAACAACACCCTTTTCGCAACATTACGAAGAAAACTGGATTCCACCCCGAATTCTCGATGCGTCATGCCGTTTGAATGCCTTCGAAATATCAAACCAGAACATAGAAATGTCTACATTGAGCTAGGATGTTTGCTGAAGAATTCCAGGCAAGTTGCTAATTGTAAAATTGACTGTCCACTCCTTCGCTTTTCCCCTGTTTCCTATGTATCAAGGCCTTGTATATCGATACAGATGGGACTTGATACATAGGAAACAATGGAAAAAGCGAAGGAGTGGGGGCGAAGTCACATATACGGCAATCGGCAACGCCGAATAAAATGCTTGGAAAATGTGTCGAAATGGGGGTATCACGAAAATCGTGATATCTCAAACATCTCAAAGAATTATAAAAAATCCTTTTGGATTCTGAAAGAGGGATGAAAGGGCTACATTTTGTATCAATTAGTTTTTTTTTACAAGCCGAATATACGGCTAAAAGCGATGTAGTCGGACGTGGAGACTTTGGGTTTTCGTGATATTTCACGATTTTCAACCGTGATTATCTCGTGAACGGGAAAAGATAAAAATCCGGACTTAATTCCGTTGGAATCGCCTTGCGATTCTGAACAGATTAGACCTAGTCCGGATTTGTAAAGTTCTTTTCCGGATTACGATCCGAAAAGTACCCCCACCATTTCGGTCCGGTTGAGTGGGAGATCGCTTGTTAAAAAGACTGGAAAGTGCAACTTGCAAATGGCAAAAGAAAGATTCATCGGAATCATGTCATCGTTCGCCCTTCCGAAAACCAGTCCCCACACCAAAATCATAACCCAAGGGTAAGCAAGTAGAGTTCAGGGTCATTCCCGGTCATTCCCCTTTTGTCTAAATTTTGTTTCACGTGTGTTAATAAAAAAAAGGATATTGGAGCTTCAACAAACTGGAATAATCGACTACTGGGATACCTGGTTCCGCCCCATGCCTCCTCAATGCAACGGAAAACCGCCGATGGAAAGCAAGAAAAAGAAACAATTGCCACTTTCCCTGAAAAATTTGACCGGAGCATTTGTCGTTTTACTGGTCGGACTGAGTCTTTCTTTTCTGGCTTTTCTTTGCGAGAAAATCATTTCTCTGCATCGTGGTCGTCGCGGTTAATTATGTCCATTTCCCCGCTTTGTACAGTTGAATTTCCAATCACATATCAGACAACACGATAGTCAAATATTCATCAATCACGCGACGGTGAGGGGCTGTCGGCAAGAGCGGACCACAATGCAAGCCTAATCGAATCGCCGATAGAAAATTAACAAATTGATTTCCCCCTATTATTTTGTGGTTTAGTAACTAACATTTGATTTCAAGCTTATCGTCAATTGAAACCAAATTCCTAATAAAAACAATAGGTTCGCATTCACATCGAGCGCTATAATAACTTAATTATGATGATGTTATCTAATAAAATTACCTTGCATCTGCGCCAGCAGTCCTGGCATGCCAGCAGCCAGGCTCGTCTACACCAACGGTCCAACAGTCGATATGTCCCTGCCAATGCCAGATGTCTAAGAGAAATAAACAAAGAATTAATGTACAGCCGAAATTGAATACAGAACGGAATATCTTAGGCATCTCGGGATGAACACTTCCGTCTTATAATGTATGCGTATATTATGTAACGAATGAAATTACGGTCATTCGCTCCGTCATGGGCATATTTTTTGGCACGGCTTAGAGCGGCCTTGAAGCACCGACAGACGTGGGTCACAGAGTCGATCGATCTTGGACGCCTTCCAGATTGATTGTAATTGATTGCCATCAATTACTTCAAATAAACAGCTATGTGGAATGATGAGGCGAATGGACACCGACCTAAGAATTCGGGTCGGGAAACGAAGATAGCGCCGAAGGAACTTGTCAGTCTAGTACAGCGATCACGTTCAGTCGGTTATCCATTGCACCTGCGATAAAAAGGAATGAATTAACTGGATATACTTCAACTACAAACCATATTAGGCTCAGTCTAAGATCTATAGATAATTTAATCAAGAAGTTTTCTTCTTATTGGCTACTTGGCATTGAAAAGCGGGGAATACCACAATACTAAACAAAAAACAGTATACAAAATAAAATAAAAAACAAAAAAAAGAAAAACAAAAAAGTCAGCAAAATAACCTGGCAGTAATTCGCTGTGCCTGGGGGTCATGTTTCATCAGGGGCGGGATTTTTCCTCGCAGTCACTTCACGTTTCTGATTATGTAAAATCGTAAAGTAACCTTGTGCAGACCAAATCCGACGAAGTTTCTCTGCGCCAAAGTTTCGACCAGCACACAAGAGAAAGATTGCAAAGGCAATTTAAGAGGCGCACAACAATCAAAGTTGATGTCCAAAGGTGTCTCAAAGGTGTCGCGATAAAACTATAGAGGCCGAGGCCCGTACAAAGAGGAACTCGGGGATCGGTTGGATGGCGTGAAAAGTATTTCCTTTAACTAAAAATCGAGAAAAAAATAATAAAATAAAGTAGAAGAAAATTGACTAGCAAAAGTTGAAATCCAGAATTTTTTGAATGTGTTATCATGGCTTGTGTCTAGACCCTGACCTTCGACAAGAAGCTGTATGACTACTATATTTCTATTTCTATCATTCTACACATATTTAGATTCATGGTTACGAGCCTTCGAGCGAAGGAGAAGTTTTCTTATTTTTCCTAACATCACGTTTCACGGTCAAATGGTCATCCAACTCTTCACCGAGTCGAAAACTTGTTTTGTTGTTTTTTTTTTTTTTATTATTTTGTTTTGAACGCGGATATTCTTTATGATTCGGCAATCGTTAGGTCAGAGAAACGATACTATTTAATATCGTAAAAATTTCGGTTAAAGTTCATTCACGACGAAACCGACACTAAACAAATTGCGATAACATGATTGATCAGGAATAGTTTCCACCTCAAATGGATTTGAAGCCAGGAAAGAAAAACAATTCTCTTTCATTTATAAATCAATTAACGGCGACCCTGCAATATTTATAGGCATTCCATTTTATTCGAGTCTCTCGAATCAATTTCGTTTCCCGCATCTGGAATAAAAACAAATACTAAGCGAATCGAGATAATCGACACATCATAACTAACTTGTGCCTCGCATATTTCATCCGCCCAAAGAAATTCCAAACAACAGAAAAAAAAGTGACCGGACTTGAACTTTCTGCGGGCATATCATGTAACCAGCTCTTATTAGAACCAAAATAAAAGGGAGCAAGGTATGTAATTTACATATTGAGAGGCAAATAACAATTTTCTACTTCAGGAAGGTTAAAACGGCAAGGGAACCTGTTCTACAAACGAGAAATGGACGAGAACGTAAGAAACGCCCAATAATGGAAAGTATATAAAGGTCGAGCCTCTTCTCGCTAGTAGTTTTTGTAGTTTCATATTTAAAAGCAAACGATGACAAAGATACCGGTAAGATTTCTTTACAAATACTATTAAGAAAAGATTGAACTTAACAATTGAATTTAAGTCTGCCTACCATCGTTTATGATTTAATCATGATTTGACAATAAAGATGATTGTTGTTTTTCTTTTCTTTTTTTCGTCAATTGATACATTATAGTTGATTGCTGTTTTTTCGGTTTGGCTCTTTGCTGTTTATGGCCAAATACCCGTCAATAACTTTGACCCTTATCACCCCTATTACATTCCCTACACTTCAACGTTTAACAATCAACCCATTAAACACGTTAATGATGAAACGGCAGCTCAGCAGTCTGGCGAAACTGTTGAATTCAAAAATAATCCGAGCATTAGGGATCTTTTCTATCAGGGTGCCATTTTTTTAAGAATCAAACAACTTGAAGCAACGACTGCTAGTTTAGCAAGGCAACTGAAAGGTAAGATTTTAAGATTAATTTTAGCAAACCCGTCACACTAAAATATTATTAAATAAAAAAAAAGAATAATCCTAATCGTTAAATATTTAATAAAATACAAATGTTTCTAACTTTCTATCGACTTTTACAGACACAAATGACAATTTATCAAAAACGCAAAAAACAGTTTCGGATTTGAAAGAGACACTGAAAAGTAAAGTTATCTAACAATAACTTAAATAAATTATATTGGGACTAAATGTAAAAAATTAAAAATTACTATTGTTATTTACAGCAACAAATGACAAGTTGGCGACTAAAGCCTCTCAAACTGATCTAGAGAAAACCAACGACGATGTTTCAAAATTGGGTACAGCATTGGAAAGTGAGTAAATTTATCGAAATTTTAATTGAATGAAAGAATTAATTTTAACAGCGATGCAAACTGCTTAAGACACTAAGGCCGACAAAACTGCGCTGGAAACTAAGGCCGACAAAACAGCTCTGGACGATAAGGCCGACAAAACTGCGTTGGACGCTAAGGCCGACAAAACAGCCCTGGACGATAAGGCCGACAAAACAGCCCTGGACGATAAGGCCGACAAAACTGCGCTGGACGATAAGGCCGACAAAACAGCCCTGGACGATAAGGCCGACAAAACTGCGCTGGACGCTAAGGCCGACAAAACTGCGCTGGACGATAAGGCCGACAAAACAGCCCTGGACGATAAGGCCGACAAAACTGCGCTGGACGCTAAGGCCGACAAAACAGCCCTGGACGATAAGGCCGACAAAACAGCCCTGGACGATAAGGCCGACAAAACAGCCCTGGACGATAAGGCCGACAAAACAGCCCTGGACGATAAGGCCGACAAAACTGCGCTGGACGATAAGGCCGACAAAACAGCCCTGGACGCTAAGGCCGACAAAACAGCCCTGGACGATAAGGCCGACAAAACAGCCCTGGACGATAAGGCCGACAAAACAGCCCTGGACGATAAGGCCGACAAAACTGCGTTGGACGCTAAGGCCGACAAAACAGCCCTGGACGATAAGGCCGACAAAACAGCCCTGGACGATAAGGCCGACAAAACAGCCCTGGACGATAAGGCCGACAAAACTGCGCTGGACGATAAGGCCGACAAAACTGCGCTGGACGCTAAGGCCGACAAAACTGCGCTGGACGCTAAGGCCGACAAAACAGCCCTGGACGATAAGGCCGACAAAACAGCCCTGGACGATAAGGCCGACAAAACTGCGTTGGACGCTAAGGCCGACAAAACAGCCCTGGACGATAAGGCCGACAAAACTGCGTTGGACGCTAAGGCCGACAAAACAGCCCTGGACGATAAGGCCGACAAAACTGCGTTGGACGCTAAGGCCGACAAAACAGCCCTGGACGATAAGGCCGACAAAACAGCCCTGGACGATAAGGCCGACAAAACAGCCCTGGACGATAAGGCCGACAAAACTGCGTTGGACGCTAAGGCCGACAAAACAGCCCTGGACGATAAGGCCGACAAAACAGCCCTGGACGATAAGGCCGACAAAACAGCCCTGGACGATAAGGCCGACAAAACTGCGCTGGACGATAAGGCCGACAAAACTGCGCTGGACGCTAAGGCCGACAAAACTGCGCTGGACGCTAAGGCCGACAAAACAGCCCTGGACGATAAGGCCGACAAAACAGCCCTGGACGATAAGGCCGACAAAACTGCGTTGGACGCTAAGGCCGACAAAACAGCCCTGGACGATAAGGCCGACAAAACAGCCCTGGACGATAAGGCCGACAAAACAGCCCTGGACGATAAGGCCGACAAAACGGCCCTGGACGATAAGGCCGACAAAACAGCCCTGGACGATAAGGCCGACAAAACAGCCCTGGACGATAAGGCCGACAAAACTGCGTTGGACGCTAAGGCCGACAAAACAGCCCTGGACGATAAGGCCGACAAAACGGCCCTGGACGATAAGGCCGACAAAACAGCCCTGGACGATAAGGCCGACAAAACTGCGTTGGACGCTAAGGCCGACAAAACAGCCCTGGACGATAAGGCCGACAAAACTGCGCTGGACGATAAGGCCGACAAAACTGCGCTGGACGCTAAGGCCGACAAAACTGCGCTGGACGCTAAGGCCGACAAAACAGCCCTGGACGCTAAGGCCGACAAAACAGCCCTGGACGATAAGGCCGACAAAACTGCGTTGGACGCTAAGGCCGACAAAACAGCCCTGGACGATAAGGCCGACAAAACAGCCCTGGACGATAAGGCCGACAAAACAGCCCTGGACGATAAGGCCGACAAAACGGCCCTGGACGATAAGGCCGACAAAACAGCCCTGGACGATAAGGCCGACAAAACAGCCCTGGACGATAAGGCCGACAAAACTGCGTTGGACGCTAAGGCCGACAAAACAGCCCTGGACGATAAGGCCGACAAAACGGCCCTGGACGATAAGGCCGACAAAACAGCCCTGGACGATAAGGCCGACAAAACTGCGTTGGACGCTAAGGCCGACAAAACAGCCCTGGACGATAAGGCCGACAAAACTGCGTTGGACGCTAAGGCCGACAAAACAGCCCTGGACGATAAGGCCGACAAAACAGCCCTGGACGCTAAGGCCGACAAAACAGCCCTGGACGATAAGGCCGACAAAACAGCCCTGGACGATAAGGCCGACAAAACTGCGTTGGACGCTAAGGCCGACAAAACAGCCCTGGACGATAAGGCCGACAAAACAGCCCTGGACGATAAGGCCGACAAAACAGCCCTGGACGATAAGGCCGACAAAACTGCGCTGGACGATAAGGCCGACAAAACTGCGTTGGACGCTAAGGCCGACAAAACAGCCCTGGACGATAAGGCCGACAAAACAGCCCTGGACGATAAGGCCGACAAAACAGCCCTGGACGATAAGGCCGACAAAACAGCCCTGGACGATAAGGCCGACAAAACTGCGCTGGACGATAAGGCCGACAAAACAGCCCTGGACGATAAGGCCGACAAAACTGCGTTGGACGCTAAGGCCGACAAAACTGCGCTGGACGATAAGGCCGACAAAACTGCGCTGGACGATAAGGCCGACAAAACTGCGCTGGACCCAATTAATACTGCTTTAAATAGTAAGGCCGAAAAAACAGCTTCAAACTAAAAATATTTTGACAAATTTTCGAAAAATTTAAAGGAAAAATAATTCATTTTTACAATTTTGTATAGCAATTACTACTCCCAGTTCTCTTGGTACAATCCCCACCTCATGTGGAGACCTCAAGACTATCGGATTCGTCAAAAGCGGAATCTTCTCCATCATGGACAACAAACAAGTCAAAAACGTCTATTGCGATTTTACTAAAACAACCGATTCAGGTACCGTAAAATAATTCGTTCAATATTTTTTACACATAGGCCTACTCGCCTACAGTATTCCACGCAGTATATAAAACATAACTTTTCTTTTTCTCTCGTTCGACCTCTTCATATGAAATAGAGTTGCAGAAAATGATCGGCACTGTCGACGTAAAATCTACAGCTATTTATTTCCACGCTAAAATGACGAATGTTTATTCGGCTGCCCTAACCACCATTCAATTTAATCCAATCAAACTCAATGTGGGAACTGCCCTTAACCCTGCCACTGGAATATTCGTCGCCCCTACACCAGGGAAATATTATTTCGCATTTTCGGGTATTAGTGATAGCGGCGTCAAAGCAAGAGTTCTGTTGCAGATGATGAAGACTGGAACAGCGGATTGGATCCTAGTAGGAGAAGGGTACGGTGACACCACCTTCAAGACTTTTTCCATGCATGCTACATTGGAACTTGTCAAAGGCGACCAAGTTAGGCTATACTTATCAGAAGGAAGAATTCACGATAATGTTTTACATAATTATTTTAATTATGTCGGTTGGCTAGTGGAAGAGAACGAATTAACAGTTTGATTTTTTATTGTACGGTCGTCCCATGTAGCTGTTTTTATCTACAGACGATGAATACGAAAATATAACTTGTGTGAGGTGAACGAATAAATAAAAAGTAGGCATTTTACTTTTAAATGGATTTCTTCCGCGTTCTTTCTCGATAATGTTCTACAACAATATAGAAATCAAAATGCTCAAATGACGGTTAGCTATTCGACTACAGCCAACACCTGTTCCATTTGGTTCTGTCAAACTCAATGTGGGAAACGCCTTTACCCCTAGTACTTTTTCGTCGTCCCCACTCCAGCAGGAAGAAGATACTATTTCGCTTATTGGGGTATTGCTGGTAGCACTGGTGTCCTACGAGTTGATTTGCAGCTGAAGACTGGAACAGCTAATTGGGCCATTGTAGGAGAAGCAAACTCTAACGGTGCCTATCAGACTTGTGCTCTATCCATTCTACACTGGAGCTTCTCAAAATTTCCAGAAAAGTAATGACTTGGCATCATTCAAAAGAGGGGAAAAAAACCCATGGGGCAAACAAAGGGGGTCAGCACCAAATTCACTAACAAACTCTGATCTATTAGGTGTTCCGCAAATGGAGCACGGCACAATAAGTGACAGTTATACTTCCGCGTGGCCAGAAGGGGGCCCTAATTAAGCTCTTGATTGAATTCGTATGTGCTATCTACGCTTGCTGGGCAGGCTTGAGCAACACAAAAGGTTTGCAATGCGCGTAAACTGAAACAAGATTTGTTCACTGTAGTACTTTACTCGTAATTAAATTCGTTAAAAGTTTTAAGTTCAACCGATCAATATTAAACGATTTGTCGATTTGTCACTACAACGGCCGAGGTTACGTAGTTGCCTAACCACTCTACCTGCTACGCACAGATCCCATTTAAAAATGTGTGAAATGAACATCAAAATTTATTTTTCAAATAAAATTTTAATGAGAACAATGTGGGTTAAAACCCAAAATATTTCATTTTCCTAATGACTAAAAAGCACGACTTCAAAAAATGTAACTTTTTGCAAAAAGAGCTACGTAGGATGACAAGCGGATTCACTAATCTCGGTACGAGTCTATATAAGCATAAGAGGGGCAAGCCCATCGATAACAATCAACAACTAGAATTTCGATAAATGACAATGATCGCGATGCCATTTATCGTGATGCTGATACTCGGATTTTTATTTCCCGCATTCGCTTGGATCGGATTCAAACTGACCGATTTCTTCCAACGGAAAACCAAACAGGAACCAGTCCCAAACCAACCAGACGTTCACCATTTAGTGGCGACAGTACCCGAAGGCAAAGTTGACAAGCTCGAAAATGATGATCGATTTAACAAACGAGAAATCGATCGATGTGAAAAGCAATTTCAAAACCTGAGCACAGTCATAACGAATGATGTGGAAGAAACCCCAAAAGACAATGAAAAGTTGGATCAGGGCTTTCAAGAAATGGCCTCCGAGAGTGAATGGGATCGCCACATAACCGAATCGCAATTACGGCAGGAGAATAACGATCTGAAAAAGGCATTGGTGAGCTTGCAGGAAAAGAATCAACGAATGGCAGAGGCTCACAAGACTTTTCCCCCGTCAGTTCCGATCGCCAACAACTTGGCTACTGAAAACCAGTTGTCTATACTTCAATCCCGAATCGAAAAGTTGGAGAAGGAAAAGGTCCTACATAGTGAAACTGTTTTGGAATGGGAGGTCGCCGAGTCCCAGCTCAGGAAAGAAATTGCGGAGTTGGAAAACGTTGTGAGAAACCACAAAAAGGCCCTGTCAATCAAAGTATTTGAAGTGGACTCACTGGAACAAGAAAACGAACTCCTGACGCAGAACCTGGATTCAGTCACCACAAACCTTGAAATTCAATTGAACAAATTAAGCCATTTGGATCCTGAGCTGTCTGATGAGCAATTCGCCACTTCCTTCTCATTAGAAACCCAAAACGAGGAAGCCAAACAGGAAGCCACGATGTGGCGAACGAAATTCGAAGCTTTGCAAAGCGAAAACCGGATAATGTGGCAGATTCGTGAGGATACGCTGCGTTCCGGGCAAAAAGCGAAAAGGTTGGCTGACGAACAGCTGGCAGCGCTAGCGGAAGCTCTTACGGCTCTGCAACAAGCCATTCCGGATGCCAAAAAAGGAGCTGCGGAAGCGGAGGCAAAGGTGGGCGGGACGTGGGACAAATTCAAACCAAGCCCAAGTTACGGACGAGACTATTGGTATGATCGGTGGGTTAAGAAGAAAACTGGAATTCAACCACTATCGCGAGAAGAACTCGAGTTCATCAAATTACTTCAAAGCACAGGATCCCAATTGTACAAGAGAGCCACCATTCTCAAAGAACATGCAGAAAACCTCAAAGAGAAAGGCAAAGATTTGAAAAGGAAAGCAAAACAACTTTCAGGATTGTAAAGCAAAATAATTAGACTGATGTGTTAAGAGGAGGCTGCAAATTGCCTAACTTTACGAAGATCAGTTCTTGAGATTTGTGATATGAAACGGTTAAACAATTTTTGATTTGTCTAAGAGTGAATACAATGGATAACGCTGAAAAAAAGCAAACGCAGTGTTGTACACAACGCAGAAATTGCCCCAAGATCTCGAGCCTTCATGACAACATTTTGAACGACATGTAGCCGAGGTGGGTTGGGGGCGATATTCAATTGAAACAAATCTATCGAGAACTGAATGCAAGGAAGCAGTAAAAATTCGCAGTAAATGGCTTCACAAAAGAAAGAAAAAAGCCCTGAACAACAGTATCGAATTAAAATCAAGTCCTAGCTAGCATATACAGGCAGACAGCACACTTAAGACTATGAGAAATTGAATGTTGAATCGGTATTTCACTTACTCAGGGAGCTTGATGTCCTAGATGGAGATGATGATGCAACCAGAGGTGATGAAAAACAAAAACTTCCAAGGTTTTCAGCTTTCTCGTGGACGCCCAATCACTGTAAAATAAAAAGAAACACTCTTTAATTGCCAACATTTTTTCTCGTAATTTTTTTCTTGTGCATGGCAAATTAAGGAAACAATGTAGGCCAGTATCCTTCATTAACACAAGAAGTTGGGTTACAATCGTAATAAAACTAGATTGATATCTGATGTACCGTCTAGTTTCTGATTCAGTGATGCCATCTTTCGCATGTACAGTTTCTGGAATACATTGGCAAACAATGAATATTTTAATTATTTAGTTTTTCTTCATCTGAAAAACAGAAATACTTGATTGTTTGATAGTTTTCCTTTTCCAATTATACATGATCACATGGTCATGTGGCTTTTCATCACACCACCTGGCATTTTCCCCTCCACTTTTCAAGAACAAATCTCACTGAATTAAGTCTGCTGAAAGACTTGACCACTTGACCAAAAGACATGTATTTACTTGCTTTCAAGAAATAGTTTTAGGTGCTTCGGCCATGATGCTTTGTCCATGCTTCTATCTTCCATCAAATCTTTCTTCAACTGTGCTCCGAGCCTCCGATTCCATTCCTCCGAAATTTCTATGCAAATGCTGATGAGCAGACGAAATATGCAGTTGTTAATCTCTATCGCTAGATGCCATTTATCCATCATAGAGTCTGGTGGTCATGCCCGTGTGTGGATATAAATAAAAATAAATATAAACAATTTTAGTAAATAATTCTCAGTGTTGTATTTTTCAATATTCCAGTCATAACATGCATTCTTGAATTGATTTATAAAGCTTGAAGTTGTTACTGCAACTATGAGAATGTCAATCCTGTCATTCTCAGAATCTCTGTGAACCAACTGTCAATCTGTCATCGATTGTGCGTGATGATGTAAG
Source organism: Daphnia pulex (assembly GCF_021134715.1). Taxonomy (NCBI): domain Eukaryota; kingdom Metazoa; phylum Arthropoda; class Branchiopoda; order Diplostraca; family Daphniidae; genus Daphnia; species Daphnia pulex. The sequence goes on along the minus strand of NC_060023.1, from coordinate 760,520 downwards.
TTCACGTTAGGGAAATGTTTATTCAAATTTTGTGCTGAGTCTGAGTCTGTACTGAGGACTGAGTGTACGTCATTCGGTCTTTGTCATGTTGATCGGCGGCTGACGGAAAGTTTTATCCGGTTCGATACTAATTCCTACCAAATTCAATCAGTAGGCTAGTTATCAGTTGTATTTGTAACATGATGTCAAATATAATATGCTAACTTGAATCTCTGACCCAATCAATTTTTGACAGCCTTCTCCATGGCTCGTCAGTTTTTGACAGTTTGCATCGACAAGTAGAACAACTTTGTCCCCCAAAAGAAATTTATTTTTCAGTTGTGCGTAGAGTAGTAAACAGATAAGTTCAGACTACAGACCATTGCTCTCAATGTATTTAGTTCTACTCTTTTTAATTTTCTTCATTTGGTGCAGTGTTTTCAACCCAGCATGTTCGTCTGCAGCTAACCAACTCAATGGCCGACATCTCCGCGTCATTTGGGTATAAATTTCTCGTCAATTTTCCCGTTAATATGTATACTTAATTTGACTTATTTCAGCCACGTTGGAGTGGTAATCGCAAAGGATTGTCGGGACCACTTAAGGGAGGCGTTGTCCTCGACTTTCTTTCGGCTCGTTTAAATTTCACGTAACCAATCCAAATATGCAAATGACATGCTTACTTATTATTTGATTTCCCAATTCTTTCATGCAGGTACGAGATGGTTCGAGTGGCAGAAGAGCTGGAACCGGAAATAGGGCGAGGCCAAATAGACTACTTGATCGATAACGTTGGTTTTCCCATCATTCTAAGATCTTTAATCTACTTTCTAATAACTTTCTTGGTCTATTAGCAATGCGATTTGCTGATCCAAAGTGTCTTTGCGACAAGTCGGCGCAACAAAATCGTCGATTTGACACTTCCTTGGGTTTACGACTCTTCCGCTTTCCTCATTCCCGTCCCGGATGAAACGGCCAACGTCAACGCCGTCGTCAAACCGTTTCAATGGCAGGTATATACCCGACAGAAATTAACTTTTAAAGCTTGATATTACCCTTTATTTCTTTTCAAAGATTTGGTTGGTACTTGGCTTGTCGATTATCTGCGTCATCGCCGTTTTGAATTTCATTCACAAATATCGGCCCTCCCAAAAAGAGGCGGACACAATCGAATTGGCGGAAACTAAAACTGGACAATACTACCTGTACACGTTCGGAACTTTGCTGTCCCAAGGTTTGATTCAATTCACTCACATTCACAAAAGGAACATGTAACATAATTAACATGTTGCACAAGGTGGGCCATGTACATCGAAACGGTTATCCATTCGTTTGGTCGCTGCGGCTTGGTGCTTAGCGGCTTTCATCTTTGTCCAGGCGTATAACTCGACTCTTTTCACTTACGTCGTGACACCGGTCCATCAGCCACTGATCAATTCCATCTACGACATTTTTGAAAACTCCGATATCAATTTACTAGTCAGAACAGACACTATCGATCTCTTGCTTAAGGTAATCAATAGACAAGTCTGAGATTGGTAGAAACTAAAATTTTCGTCTCAACAGAGAAATAACAATACGGGTGTGTTCTTGAAAATACAAAAGAAACTCGACTCTTATGCAAATTCTCGGTGCGCTTTGGCTTCCAATTGCATTCAAAGTGTTGCGTCAGGATCGAGAAATGTTTACTTTGAAGTAAAATGTTATTTTTCCTTATCAATCTCATTTTCCCCAAGATTGCTAAATACTTCTAATTACTTAACACAGTCCAGAAATTACCTAAAAGACGCAATAAGGACAGAATTTAAAAGAACTGGCAAATGCAAGTTGCAGTTGGCGAAAGAAGGATTCACCGGAGTTACCTCGTCGTTGGCCCTACAGAAAAACAGTCCTTACACCCAAAGTACCACTCAGGGGTAAGGTAAATTCACTTATTTTCAAATTGTTCATCTACTATAATACCTTTCAATTCTCCCAAACATAGGATATTGGAGCTTCAACAAACTGGAATAATCGACTACTGGGACACCTGGTTCCGACCCATGCCTCCGCAATGCAACGGGAAACCTCCGACTGGAGTCAATTCACCTGGAAACAATCCTTCACGCCTGTCCCTGAAAAATTTGACGGGAGCATTTCTAGTTTTACTAGTTGGACTGGGCCTATCTTTTATGGCTTTCCTTTTCGAGCAGATAGTTGCCATCTTGTCTGAGCGCCACCGGGTTAAAACGCTCACCGAGTTAGTACAGGTAGCACCAGGAGAATCCACAGGAGAATTCACAGGAGAAACCCAGGAAGAACTGTCAATTACCGAAGAAGAGTTATCTGGTAATAGTAACATTGAGGAACCACCCAGTAATGTTACAGAAGTGACAGGTGTAGAGGTTATTGTAGAGTCAATGGACATTATTACAATAGCGACACAAGAAAACGAATGAAAGAATCGAAAGAATAGTCATATATAGTTAACGTAGTCGAATATCTGCATTGATTCTTAGACGCACAAAATAGATGGCGCACTGAAATATCAAATGACGGCAAGGAACTCAATACAAATTAGTCGTAAAAGACTGACCTTCTTGGCTTATTCTTTTTTGTTGCGCATGTCTAGAACAAGTTTTAAAATATCGGCCTACGTATGTGAGAAAAAATTTCAAAAAGAACAACGACTCCCATCAATGAAACAATTTCCGTTGGTAAGTTTTCAGACCCGATTAGAGTCATGTGAACACGGAAGTTGATTTGAAATAACATAGCAAAGAATTTAGTCACTCACCTTGTGTTGGCTGAAATAAATTTCAAACTGATTTGGGTTTTTATTGACTGGTAAAAATGGCCGCATAAAATGTACAATCGGATTAAAATACTACTGAACCGTCCATCAATCAGTGTAACATTTGAGACAAAACTTAACAAGCTATTTAAAGCTTACAAACGTTGTGATTTCATTCATTCTTTTGCTGCTTCTCCAGTTCCTTCCGTGCCAGGTAAGCCCGGAAGCCCTTATCCGTTCCGTGGATCCCGTCCAGGAAAGGAGACCGACTGAAACAGGCATTGTTCATCATGTGGTGATAGTTGTGCTCCTCCGAACTGGTCAGCCCTGGAATGTGATATCCGCTGTGGTTCTTCAAGCCCCTCAGGTGTACAAATGCATACCACGCCCACAGAGTGAATAAATGAGGATTCGTCATGAGTGGACCCTGTTATTTGAAAATAAAACAAAAACTTGAATTGACGGATAAAATCTTAAATTATGCAATTGGAATAGAAATGAAAGTTTACCAGGACAACCGGAATCATATTGAGGGCAAATTCGATCCGAGTGCTGTACACAAAGGTGATGGCAATCGGCGCTGGCCATTCGTGATGTTTCTTGTGCACCCACGAGTATAATTTAGGATGATGCATTAATCTAATTAAAGACAATTAATCTATAATTAATTGCGATCATTTTTATAATAGCTTGAATTTAATTGAGTACCTGTGCACATAATAAAGTCCGATTTCGTCTACGATAATAAAGATGATGAAATCGATGATAAAACGCTGGAGACTGGGCAAATCGTCGATGACTGGCATCGTGTTGGTAAACTTTTTCATGAAATAACTGGAGATGAGGAGTGGGAAGGAAACGGACCACTGGTTGATCAACACCACCTGAATAGTCTAATGCAGAAAATAATTTTTAGCTTTTTCATTGGATTCATTTAGAAATTTAATTTAGATACCTCTTTAAGTCGATTCAAATCAACCGGTTCGTGAGTTCCAGGTTGGAGCTTGTACTTGCGAGTCCATCTGGGCCAGTTGTAATAATCCACAAACATGAACATGATTCCGAAACTCCAAAATGGAATTTGAATGGATAACAAAATACCTGCCATTAATTTTTTTTAAAATTAATTAAAATCCAATCATTTGAAATAAAAATCGGGAAACTACTCACCAACAACATACAAGTAAAAATCGTCATTTCCAAAAAAGGCCAACACTTTCTTCCATTGCGAATCGAGAGCGACGCTGGATGCGGTCCGGAATTGTTTCAATTGCCTGTGCGGATCGAATAAACCACAAACTGTTAGGAAAATGTCTAAATTGCACTCGATTAATTGCCTTACGTCGTCAGCGATTGTCCGTAGAGAAGAGACACAACCAGTAAAGTAGCGGCCAACAAGAGTAGTGACGGCCTCTGCCATCCGCCCAGCCGTTTCAGCAGCTCCATGACACCGCACAATGGACAGTCCGAACAAAACTAAGGCGATCCAACCGCTTCCTTGCATTTATCATTGGCTGAGGCCATGGCCAGCGCCAAGTGGGACACTCGATTGAAAAAGGGAATGAAATAAACAGACTGTACACACGAGTCGTTCATTCTCTTCCGTGTCCGTGTGTAAGCAGAGTAATCAGCAAACCGGTTTCAACAGCTAGTCACGATTCGACTGACACCATGAGGGATCGATAGATTCAGCATTGTCTCTAGTTGCACAAGGGGAGTAACTGTAGAAAGCTATTTCACTGACCTACTGTAGGGGATATGCTAAACCTGTTGTGCAATCATTTAACCACCCACTTTTACTTGGCTAAACCTGACGAGCAAAAAAGTCGGTTGGACACGTCAGTCAGGATGATCTATAACGACAAGAGTTATTTCAGTGCCTTTTTTTTTTAAATTTCTCTACATGACCCCAATCGAAATACCTGCACAAGATTGACCTACATTTTAATTATGAGAGAGACTGGAATTATTCATCATTTGAAAGGAAAAAAAGGTAAAACAAAAAACAAACGGTGGATAATAACTGTAAAAGAATTTAAAATGAGAGCGCACTATTGTTATCACCAGACATTCTGGTTTGGTTAGAATTGGCGCGGTCATCGTCCAACAGTCGACCGTCGTGAGAATGCGTTGCTTATTCGTGTTTACCGTTTTCCGTACGCACCGTTGACGTGCCAAATGATAGCGGAGAATTCTTATGAGATAACCACACAAGGGATTTCCCAAATCCAGAGAATAAATACCCCCCATAAACTGAAATTCGACCTACTACCCCGGAGTGTAGTTGACACTATGCCACATCTAGTGGCAATAATACGGAATGGAGAAATTATCAGCCGGAACAGCTGACACACCAGCACTTAGCACTTGAGCAGTTTGTCTCATTGACAGTGTCGAGGAAATCTATTACACAACTACCATAGTGTCTAAACGGACGGCCATTATTTCTTATTTAGTTGGTCAAATACACTTGACACTTCTGCGGTTAAAATCGACCGCAGAGTATCTAAAGGATTTTACCATCGGCTTTATTGCGGTTTCTGCTATTAGAAAGACTCGACCGCTGTTATATTATCATCAGTTAAATTTTTAAAAGTGGTGGAAGAGTGTGTCAAACATTTGTCAGTGAAATAACCACGTAATCCATTAAGAATAGTTACTTTAAATCTTATTAGCGATAAATCACAACAAGAGTGAACGAGATAACAAGATTTTACAACTTACCCCATTCAAAATCAACTGCTGGTTTAAATGTAATCTCTTCTTCTGATGCGATCCGGCCGGAATCATCCGAAAGGTAAAATACATTTTGATTTTTGAGGAGCAAGACGACAACCTCCGAATGAGTTGACATTCCGCACTCGACTAACATTTTTCGACCATTTTGGGGGCGTTTTGACCTTGGGAAAAACAAGAAGGAAGAGAAACATAATTTACTTTTTTCTCTGGAAACAAATAAAAAATTTACATTTTAACTTAAAGAGCTCTATTTGGTGGATTTTTACCTGTGTAATTTTGGAGTTACTATCAGTTACTTGCGTGATAAAGGCTTATCATTTATTCAAATATCTGAGTGACTAACTTCAGAGTCGATCCTGTCATAAAACCGTGTATTTTAAAACCCGTTATTATGTCAGAATTTATTCTGTGTAACTGCGCAATAGTTTGTCAATCTAAAAAATAAACAGTTGATATTATTATCTTATGATATTAGCCGACGACAAGCATTGGGTTGACGCCCAATGCTGTCAAAGACACTAAATCGTTTTTCACCCAATGAAACCCCGATGAATTTACTGATATAAAGTTTAAGGATCGATCTTTATTGATCGTTCAGTTCGGTGACGAATTTCAAACCGGTTCCCTCCAAATTCTTGGCGATCCATTCGTCAATTTTACGGTTCACTTCCGGGCTGAAATGGTTCTTCCAGCCTCCCGTTTGACCTTTTTAAAAAAAAAACACCAAAAATGAATCATTTTTAATATCGAAACAGCATTCACCTGCTCGTTTCGACAATTTATATACCTTTGCGGACGAATGTATTATTCGGGTCGTCTTTACCAACACCAGCTTTAATTTCCTTTGTGTAATTAACCGACTCGTTCTTGGAGAATTTATCGAAACGGACGTGATCGACCAGCTTCTCGATTTGCTCTGGCGTCACTGGCTTGTTCAGGAAAGTGGAAATTCTCTTGATTTGAGCTCGGATGTCCTTTTTTTACAATTTAAATTACATTAAGATAATATGATAATCAAATTAAAAACAAGGTGACGATTTACCTTCTTCATGTCTTCGTAGAAGAGGATAAGCAAGTTGGGATGACTGCGCTTGCCCCAAGCGTCCAAAACAGTGCCGAAATAAGGAGTCCACAGAACTAGGAATAGAAAATAAGTCGGCTAAATTTTTAAAAATGACAATTCAAAATGAATTAGGACCTTTGTTATCGAGAAAGTAGTCGACGAACGTCTCCAGATCTCCCGTAAAAGTGCACAGGTTGACCAACTTGTGGAAGTAAAAGAGCGAAACGATGGCATCCTTGGGATTCCTGGCCACATAAATCACCTGCAATTAAAGAGGAAATTGAAAAATAATTTAAAACTATTTGAATAATTCTGTACCTTGGCGGTGTCGAGCAAATTGGGAGGCAACAGGTCAAAAGGCAAGTGACACTTGAGGACCCTGGGTGATGGCATTTTCTCAATCTCATCGATGGTAATAATATCCATCGTATCAAAAGATCCTTCAGCGGCAAACTTGTCCCAGTGATTGATGTAATTGGCACTAAAGAATTAAATAAAAATAAATCCAAGCCTTCAAATTAATTTAAAGAAAAAATATTTTTTAAATACTCCAAGTTGGGAGAACGGATGGGCTGTCCAACTCTAGCAGCTTCTTCGAAGTTGCAATCGTTCATGATGAGCCAAGTTAATTCAGAAGTCCAAGTTGTCCCTTAAAACCACAAAAATAATTGTCTAATTCATTTCATTCATGAACATTTCAATTCACTTACCGGATCGTGGAAAGGTGCGGATCCAGACGTCGTCGCTCCTCACTTTCATGTTGTAAATCTTGTGGCAATTATCTGCAAAGTTTTGATGGTAGACGAAACCTCCAGGCTCGGCTCGGACCAGACCTTTACCGTCGAACGCCGGGAAAAGTTCCTTGTAGGGACTCTGCTGGGTCTCGGGTATGACACTGAACTTGACTTTCGAACGGAGGACTCCATCGCCAACAGATTTACCTGACATGATGAAAGAATAGTTTGCAAATTTGTGATCTTTGTCTATCGAATTAAACTGAGCTTATGAACAGGTGTGTCCGCCGTTTTCTTATTTATACCTACCGGTTGACATATTAACTCTCAAATTTATTTTCGTATAATTTACAGTTCACGCGCAATAAACGGCTGATAAATTGATAGCGATATTTGGCGTGTTTCCCAATTTTTTATTATCAGCTTTGATTAATGCACCTGTCATAAAACAGGGGTTTTACCACCCTTGGTTTATCACCGACCGGCTGCAAAATATCGTACAAATCCCAATGGCAAACAATCAGCTTCATTTGACGCTTGTGGTGGGATTTTAATTTAAGAAAAACCCTTAGTTCATTTCGTAATAGGCGGCCAGTCGAATCAAGTTTATCGCAAATCAAACAATTAACAAGGGAAAACCTGTTTTTCCCAGCGATAAGAGCGCAAATGAATACGTCGCAACAGAGCCCAAAAGCCCAACGGGAAAACACGTTACACGCTTTCCAAGTGCTGGGCTGCTAAACTAGCTGCATAAAAATTTTAATTTTTGATTAATTTAATATTCTACACAAAAAGTCACGATACTCTGACAGAATAAGTGGTACCTTTGTCTTATCCGTATAGCCAAATAGAACCCTAGAACCAGGAAGTATAATTTAAGGAAATTATCTAGTCGTTTTCTTGCAAGATTTCTCCGAATCAGGACAGCAAACCGGTTCTGAAAGCTGCCCAGTCACTTCGCTAACTGCTATTACATTGGTTGAAAGTTAACTTTTGCAGTTTTGCATAACCAAATTATATATTTCTTTCCTTCCTAGGAAAAATATTTTAACAGAGTAAAGTAAATCGAGTTTGTTGGAATTTTCTGAAGGTGTCAACCAATTTGAATTGTTAAGATAAAATTGTAACACATAGAAGCATTGGGAATGGCACATTATAATTAAACAAGTTATGGGGGTTACCAGGTTACCTCTAGGGCGTCGATCGTTGTTAGTGTTGCACACGAGGACAATTAAGTTGCTTGACTGCAAAGCTAAAAGGATCGCATTTTCTGACTTAATAATAATAAACTTTTATTCGGATTTTTTCAGGTCAAGTTGATGCCCGGCGGAATTCTTTTTCCGGGCCTGGTAATCCCGGAAACCCTTGTCCGTCCCGTGGAGCCAGTCCAGGGCCAGTGTTCGACCGAAACAGGCATTGCTCATCATGTGGTGATAGTCGTGATCCTCCGGAGTCGGTAGCCAAGGGAAATTGTATCCGCAATGATTTTTCAGGCCTCTCAAGTTAACCAGAGCGTACCAGATCCACAAAGTGACTAGGTGAGGATTCATTAAAAATGGACCCTAATAAAGATCAACATTAAAAATTAAGCAATAACTTCAAGATAACTTGATTGAGGTGGAATTACCAAGCCAGTTCCGCCCGTAATTAAAAGATTTTCGGTTTTAGTTGTGTAAATGACGGAGATGGCGACAGGTGCGTGCCATTCGTGATGTTTCTTGTGGACCCACGCGTATAATTTTGGGTGATGCATTAACCTTATAAACCGACACTGTTACATTCATACCATGAAATAAATAAAACATGATTCAAAAATTACCTGTGCACGTAATACAAGGCGATTTCGTCCACTATAAACAAAACGGCCATTTCAATCAGGAAGCGCTGGAGCGTCGGTAACTCGTAAATGGCCGGCATGGTGTTGGTGAATTTCTTGACGGCGAAACTAATGAAGATGAGCGGATTGCCAATCGTCCATTGGTTAATCAGCGCCACTTTAATTGTCTGCGGCAAACAGAATAACTCATTAAGATTTTGGCGCAATTAAATGGAGTTTGTTGGTCGTGTACCTCTTTGAGTTTGTTCAAATCAACGGGCTCGTTAGTTCCAGGCTGAACTTTGTACTTGCGGACCCATTTTGGCCAGTTGAAGTAATCCATAAACATGAACATTCCGCCGACAGTCCAAAACGGAATTATAATGCAGAGTATGCAACCTGCAAGTAAGTAACAAAGATTAATGGTTTGACAGTGTTCAACAGAAAATATTATTATTATTACCCCAGACGTATAAATAATAGTCGTCATTGCCAAAGTATCCGAGAATAGATTTCCATTGCGAGTCCGAAACATCACCGGAATAATCCCGAAACTGCCTCACTTTCCTGTCAAACCAAATATGAAATGATTCCCATTCAATTGTTCTCATTATTTCCATTCTCTTACGTCACTAGCTGTTGTCTGTAGACGATGGATCCGACAAATAAAGCGCAGGCCAATGTCGTTTGTCCCAGCCACTGTTTCAGCTTCATCTTCTCTAATTAACGAACTTCTCAGCCGGACAGCTATGAGCGCACCGTTGCACACGCGACGACCACAAAACACACAAGTCTTTCACCACTCGGCTCAACTTCCATCTTTTATAGAGTGCGGTCCCTGTAGGCAAAGTAGGTTACAACAAACGGGATTTCATTTTCATATTTTTGTTAGCTTTAAAAATGGGTGGAGCCAAAGCCCATACTTTCTTCTGGTGAAGAAGAAGACCTGAATTACGGCCTCACACGATTGGTCCCAATATCCAGTCATCCGACGGTTGTCCTATTTAAGAGACTTAAAAATAATAATTAAAAATAAATAAATTCATTCGCTTTTTCGTCAATCCGGTTCTGAAAGTTACTTGGCCTTTATATCTTCCCGTTGATTCATATGGGGCATTTGAAATTGAAACAACTTTCTCGAAATCTGGGATACCCATTGTTGAATTAGACTTCTTTTTTAAGGGACCGTTCCTTGTGCGTTGACATTCCTTTTGTACAACAGGAAATTATTTGTCGACATGCTAGACACAATAGTGAAATGGCATCCGCAGATAACACTGGGGATTCAAGATCCCTTTTGTAGACTATATAATAACCGCCGACGGCGACTTGGCATTTCACTCACCTTTGTTGGATCACCACAGTCAGATGACGGGCCTCATATAACGTAACAACCAGCAGAATATTCAAGTCAACAGTTCAAATGCTTCCGGCAATAAATTCCTGCTCCAAGAAAATATTCTGCGTGCATTTAATCACTTACCGTACAGTGAACCGGTTTTCCTGTGGTTTTGTTCAATTCGTGTCAGATGTTCTCACGAATTCCCATCGGATGGAAATTCATCCATCAATTTCCTCCATCGTAAATTAAACACTCTCGGTCTCTGCGGTGAAAACGCCTCGGGGATAGTTTGGGGGGGGGGGGGGGGGGGGGGTAAAGACTACACCTGTCGGTTCCGTGCAATTTCTCAATTATTTCTAGATTCAAAAATTCCAATTATTTTATCGCGATTCGATCTATATTGGAACGAAATTAAACAGATTAACAACATTCGTTTCGGGTTAGGTTACCTAATACACATTTAAGAAATATTTTAAATTAAAAAAAAAAACTCATTTCTTATTCAGATTTGTTATCCGGTTGTTGAGCAGTTGTGCCCTTCTTCCGGGCCCGGTAAGCCCAGAAACCCTTGTCCGTTCCGTGTAGCCAATCCATGGCGAGCGTTCGACCGTAACAGGAATGGCTCGACATGTGGTGGTAGTCGTGGTGCTCCGCAGTCGGAAGCCACGGGAATTGATAGCCAGTGTGGTTGTTGATTCCCCTGAGGTGGACGAATATGTACCAAATCCACAAGGTGACTAGGTGAGGATTCATCAACATTGGGCCCTGCAAAAACCAAATAAATTGATTATTTAAATTCAAAATGTGTTTTAATGATGGTGAATACCAGCGCTACCGGAATCATGTTTATGACATATTCCGTCTTGGTGCTGTACGCAAAGGAGAGAGCCACGGGTGCTGTCCACTCGTGATGTTTCTTGTGCACCTTGGCGTACAATTTCGGGTGATGCATTAACCTGAAAAAAATACATTTAAAGACGATTAAACAACAAGGCGAAAAATAAGGCAACTGTAATATTTTCTACTTGTGCAGGTGATATTGAGCAATTTCGTCGATAACAACCAAGACGAAAAATTGCCATAAAAAGCGCTGGGGAGTTGGTAATTCGTAGATTATCGGCATGGTGTTGGTCAATTTTTTGAGAAAATAATTGGCGACCATGGCTGGATTAGAAATGAGCCATTGGTTGATCAACACCACTTTCACCGTCTGGCGACAAGCCAAGAATTTGAATTTTTAAAGCGGGTTAAATTTTAAAACAAATAATTGTCATATTACCTCGACAAGTTTATTTAAATTGATTGGTTCGTTGGTGCCCTGTTGGATCTTGTATTTGCGTACCCATTTCGGCAGGTTAAAGTAGTCCAAGAACACGAACAAAGTGCTGACACTCCAAAACGGAATTTGAATGGAGAGTATGCAACCTTGACACAGTTAAGCGTTTGTTATTACAACATTAGACCCAGCAGGGCAGAAGGTAGGATAGCAACGACTTACCCCAAACGAACAAGGAAAACTCGTCATGTCCAAACAGCCGGAGAACTTTCTGCCACTGAGAGTCAAGAGCGACGCTGGATGCGTTCCGGAATTGTCTAGAAAACAAAAAAAAAGTTAAAATCAAAATTGAAAATTTCAAAAATTATTTGGCGCCGAATTTGTCATTTTTTGACTTACGTCGTCCCGCAGAGAATGGAGATGAGGAACAAAGTGCCGGCCAAAAGAATTCGCCTCGGCCACACACCGAGTTGTTTTAGCTCCATGACGTTTTGATCCGCACGAGAGCGGAAGAGCCCCAAACAGGTGCAATTGTCGCAACAACAACCACCACCGAAATACGACGCGTCTCAACTCTCCCGCCTTCTCTTATATTCTCAAAGGAAAAATGAAATACGCCAAGGCCTTGCACTAGCAACGCTGCCATTTCTCCCCAAATCCGGTTCTCAAATAACTAAAAATAAATACTCAAAACTAAAAATAAAAACCGAAAACTAAAAATAAAAAACCGAAAGGTCAAAATTCCGGTTGCAAATGGCGGTCAGTGTCCTTATTGTACTCCGCATTCCCAATTTACATTTCTATTTCTGTTCTTGATCGATTTCACACGAAGAATACTTTTAAGTTCCGACTAAAAGTTTCAATAGTAGCAACTTGTACGTTTTGAAAATCCCGCCAAAAGAATATTTGTACCGGGACGTGAATTGACCCTGACTCGTACACTTTCTTTTTGGTGGCCGGCGGATGTCCTGTAGGGAAAGAAGATCTGACAATTGCCAGCCGATTAAATGAGCTCGTCAAAAAATGTAAACATGTAATTTAAAATTATGTTGATAACACAGTTGACACCCTAATACAGAGGATAATATTTTACGCTGGATAAAATGTCCATCAATTCCCCCCTCTAGAATTTTATGGTAAACGATGTTACGGGGGTGAAAAATACGTTAAGATCTGAATAGTACACATGTAATAGGTTTTGGTTTTACTCCTCGAGATCGGTGAGAAACTTCAAATCGGATCCCTCCAAATTCTTTTCTATCCACTTGTCGATTTTGCGGCTCACTTCCGGCGTGAAATGGCTCGTCTGGCAGTCGGCCATTTCCCCCGCGCAATTCAAATAGCTGACGTGATCCAAGAGTTTCTCGACTTGTTTCTCAGTCAGCGATTTGTCGAGGAACGAGGCCATCTTCTCGATTTGACTCCGCAAATCCTAACAAAAGAACCAGATATAATGAGATAAAAATAAATTGAATTTAAATAAATATAAATAACCTTTTTCATGTCCTCGTAGAACAGAATCAACAAATTTGGGTGGTTGCGTTTGCCCCAGGCGTCCAAAAGGGAGAAGAAATAAGGAGTCCAGCACACTAAAAATACATCCGCACACATCAACTTATAAATTTAGCTCTGCTCGGCTCGAATTTCTCTCGCCATTATTTCGCAATCGGCCAACAAGGCAACAACCAACCTTGGTTATTGATAAAGTAATCAACAAATTGTTCCATTTCGCCGGAGAAGTAACACAATTTCACCAGCTTGTGAAAGTAGAAGAAGGAAACGATGGCGTCCTTGGGATTACGGGCAACGTAAATTACCTGGAAAACAAAAATTATCAATCACCATGGGGGGTATATTGTCCATCCATCAATTCAATCCATGACAAGCTTCATAATTTTGACAGCTGGCATATTTACTGTACCTTGGCCGTGTTGAGCAATCTGGTAGGCAACAGTTGGAATGGCAAATGAGATTGGAGGACTCTGGGCGACGGCATCTGTTCCAGCTTCTCGACCGATCGACACTTTCTGGCGTTCATGATTTCCGACGGGGCAAGATCGTCCCAGTTGGTAAAATAATGGGTGCTGGAAACATACAGAATTATATTAGTTTTCAATTCCAAGAAATTATTATAAATCAATTTTTACTCGATGTTGGGCGATCGGACAGTCAGTGGCACACGAGCAGCTTCTTGGAAATTGCAATCGTTCATGATGAGCCAGGCCAATTCGGACGTCCAAGTTGTCCCTTAAAAACAATCCCACAAAATTTAATAAAATTTAATTGAATGAATTTTAATTTTATTACCGGATCGGGGGAAGGTGCGGATCCAGACGTCGTCACTCCTCACTTTCATGTTGTAAATCTTTTCGGCGTTGTTGACGAATTTGGGATGGATGACAAATCCGCCGGGCTCTGCGCGAACTAATCCTTTGTAGTAGGCAGGAAAGTGATCCTTGAATGGACTCTGCAGCGTTTCTGGAATGACGGTAAACTTGACTCCCGACTGGAGGAGTCTGCCGTCTGGTTGGTGATGGCTGTCGAAAGACGGCATTCTTCGTATACACCTGCGAGCTCGACTCGCACTCGTTCTAAACTGCGTCTCGTCCAGCAACAAACCAATCACTTCTACCACCCTTTTTTTCTTTCTCTCTCTATCGCCAATTTGGTTTAAATAGCATATTCCTTGGCTTTGTAAATATTTGTCTCGAGGCTACAATCTGCATCGAAGCACTGGAATCTGGTAGTAACACACCCGAAGGTCGTTTTTGTGTGCGGACTGGAACTGCTGAGAGGCACTTTGAATAATTTAAAAGACTCGAGTGTATTAATTTTTAAAAGAATAGTACACGCGCAGCTCCACCTACATCGACGTTGGCACTGGAGATGTTCTTGAGTGCTGCTGCCACCGACAGGTCTGAAAGGAAGGAATTTTATCTTACCTTGGAAATAGTAAAAAGAAAAAGGATAACGACCCTTCATGGGCGTTATCTCACCTAAGGGAACAAGAATTAAAAGCTTCAACTATTGCATGCGTGTGCCATTTGGGAATAAGAGCACGTCATTATATGGATGGGCGGCGAGGAGTTCGTAAGGTGAGAATGACGAGTCGATAAAGTCACGATTTTTTATTTTTAGTTGCAAATAACCGAAATTCGATCTCTTTTAACTCGATTATAAAATAAAAATGGTTATACCTTTGCCTTGAGGTGTAATATATTTTGAATATACGGTTATCGGAGAGTATGCAGAGGAGATTTGACGTTTACAACAATCCGATTCCAGTTGCAATCGGTGAGTTCAGGTTGGCACATTCAGATTCACAGCTAGCGAATATTAAATGATTTAAAAAATAAAAATCGCCATTTCTTTATTTTTTAGTCGAGTTCGGTGACGAATTTCAAATCGGATCCCTCCAAATTCTTTTCGATCCACTCGTCGATTTTGCGGTTCACTTCCGGACTGAAATGGTTCTTCCAGCCTCCCGTTTCACCTGTGAACCAAATAACCCCACAGTATTTTTTTTTAAAACACGGGGATTTATACAAGGTCAATCAAGATAAATTATCACACCTTTGCGGATGAAAGTGTGGCCTTCGTTGGAGAGGCCGGCTTTGATCTCGCGGGTCATGTTGACCGACTCGTTCTTGGCGAATTTGTCGATATCCACGTGATCGACCAGCTTCTCAATCTGCTCTGGCGTCACCGTTTTGTTGAGGAAAGCGGCGATTTTCTGGATTTCACTGGGCAAATCCTGCGGGCAATTCAATCAAATTACACGTACCATTCCTTTGTTAAAACTGCATACCTTCTTCATGTCTTCGTAGAAAAGAAATAACAAGTTGGGATGGTCACGTTTGGCCCAAGCCTCGAGGACGGTGGGGAAATAGGGAGTCCACAGCACTGCAATTAATTTTAAATTATTCAAAATGTGTTTGTTATTTCCATTGTACGTGTTTTACGTTTGTTGTTGAGAAAGTAGTCGACAAAGTCGTCCATTTCTCCAGCGTAGTAGCACAATTTCACTAATTTGTGGAAATAGAAGAAGGAAACGATGGCGTCCTTGGGATTGCGGGCAACGTAAATCACCTGACGTCATCAGTCAAACACAAAATGAATCAAATGCTTTTTTAAAAATGTAATTGGAAAAAATGTGCGGACCTTGGCAGTGTCGAGTAAATTGGGTGGCAGCAATTGAAAGGGCAAGTGCGACTTGATGACTCTGGGTGACGTCATCTCTTCAATCTTTTCGATAGTGATGAGGTTATCCATTATTTCCGGCGGGGCGAAATCTCCCCAATTGGCAAAGTAATTGGTACTGGATAACAAATTTATTATGATTAAGTATCACTTCAGGAATTTGAGATAAACAAAATTGGTTACTCGATATTGGGCGATCGGACAGTTAGCGGCACTCGAGCAGCTTCTTGGAAATTGCAATCGTTCATGATGAGCCAGGCCAATTCGGACGTCCAAGTTGTACCTTAAAAACAACCCACAAAATTTAATAAAATTTAATTTAATGAATTTAAATTTTAGTTTAATTACCGGATCGGGGGAAAGTGCGGATCCAGACGTCGTCGCTCCTCACTTTCATGTTGTAAATCTTGTTGGCATTTTGGGCGTAGTGCGGATGGAAGACGAATCCGCCCGGCTCTCCTTGAACTAATCCATTGACAAACACTGGGAAATGCTCCTTGTAGGAAGGTTCAAGCGTTTCGGGAACCACGTCAAACTTGACATTTAATGGCGATGAAGTCGGCTGCTCTTCTTCGTTGGACGACATGGTGAAGTGGACTGAGTATCCCTCCAGGATTGGCCAACACCCTCAATTGCGTCTCTTGGCAACACAACGTCCCGTTCCAACTTTCTCTTTCAAAGTCTGGACCAAGACTAACCTCTTGACATGAGGACAACAAGCGCCGGAGGGCAGGCGAATCGAACTTATGGTCATCAATAAACATTCTAAATTTCTCCCCCCAGTCGAAGGTCAACCCAACTCTCCGTGTTGATTATTCATTCCATAAGTGTGGCTGCCCATTTAAAACATCCTGCAGTCACGTACGCCGGCCTCCATGGCATCCAGCGGAAAATCCATAGCAACTAGAAAGCAACAGCATTCAAAATTTAGATTCATCTTTGATTAAACAAGCAATAAACGTTACTTCAAACAAATTGCAGCAATCTCTGTGTGTGCGGGCTGAGATGCGGATGTGAGCATCGTTAAAACATTGACGGAAGCTTAATTAGTCGAGGCGGGAAATAAATAAATTTTTAAATTTAGATAAATGGACTCGGACTGATATCGAATGAAACAGGAAATGGGGATGATGCTGGTCGGACTAAACAGATACAAACAGCCTGGGGTGACTGCATGTTACTGTATACATTACAAAGGGTACAGAGAGCAAAACAAACGGGACAAACGTACAGCCGGCCGAGACCTTGACACGGTCTAGACTTTCTAAAGGAGCTCACAGAGGCGAGTGTGGAGTAGTTTATCAACATAACGCGTGCCGACATTGCGATGACGTAGACAAATAGATAAGACAAGTTCTAAAGACATCAATTTCAAAAGGAAACTTGTTGTACATGACTGAAAGTGCCGTGTATCAACTAGACGGCAATTTATCCCCGTTATATTTCATACGTGCCTACGAATTTGGTGGAAACTTAATAGATTTTGATTACCATTTTCAGATAGCCATGAAAAACGTCGACAATAAAACTACAGTTAAGCGATTTTTCTTTCACTGCCTAGTGGGGAAAAAAAGGGTTGGGCCTTTTCATAAATATTTAGAAATTTTAACGGTCTATTTATTGTCTTAATGGATATTGATAGTTGACGCAAGGGAGAAACTGCACCGACATGGTGCAATACGTTATGACTACACGTTTCTACTGAGTAAACAAACACGGACTGTCCTTTAACCAAGCGAGCCTGTTGTTAATACTTAATACACCCTAGCTGTTCTCCTGGCAAATATTTTATCCGAATTTCCTTCGTCACGTGAATTTAAACGGGAAAAAGAAAAAAAATGGGGAATTACCTTTGGAAATTCCATTAGATGCAGTCAAACAGGTGCGTCCAATTGGCATGCTTGTAATCCACTCATGACCTGAGGAAAAGATAACGTCAATATTTTAAAAGCTTTTATTAGAATTTTACACTCACTCACCTTACACCTCACCTTACACTCACCTGCTATTCCACAATAAAATTCAGCAGTCATCTCATGAAAGCTCTTTGGCTTGTCTCCCATCCGCCCAACTGTTTCAGCTCCAACTGCGACTGTCACGACAAGCCTATGTACGCTGTCTTATTCTCTGTAACACATAACCAAATGTGAGAGTATAGTGTAATAGTCTAGACGATCGTAAAGTAAACGCGCTAAAGTACTCAGTTCATTACTTCCACTTGGCATTTTAAAGTTTGCTTGACACGAAACCAACCGGTACAAATTTTAAGCCCTCTGGCTACATCTTGAAACAGAAAAGACATATCGATGGCCTTGTATAGTCCGCCAGAATTAAACTGTTCAAATAAACTGGCAATCGCTGCTACCAATGATTCAACTATCGATAAAAGTTTGTCGCTTGATTAAAAGAAACGCGTGAAAATTCTCGTGAAATGTTTCTACCAAAAATTTAAATCGTGACAAGAAAAAATAAATGATTCGTCATTCCTGTCAGATAACCCGCAGAGTTACTGCTATTCATACCTGTATCTGATATCAACAGGGAAATAAATATGATCAGTCTGACAGTCAAATCAAAAGTTCTCATAACTTAAAAACGGATAAGTTGGGTTAATACTAGGCAGACGCAAAATAGCACGTAGCATGTAATCATAAAGCTTGGCAGAACTGGGGTGTGGACACGCAGCAACTAAAATTATCGACTACCGAACCATCCAGGAAGCAATAAAAAGGCGATGGCGTCACACAAAAAGAAAAACCTTTGTGCAAAAGTGATCCGTCAAGGTCGAAAACAAAAGAAGATTTACTAGGAACTATCCTGACGCGCTCGATTTGGCATTGCGCATCTAGAACAAGAGAAAACCGCCAAGGTCTCACACACTTTTCCTGTGTGTGTGTGTGCTTCTGCCATCCGTGTTCCATATTTAAACTGGAGAATGTGTCATTATATGTTGTGTTGTATACCTTGTGCGTAAAATCCGCTTCCTGATGGGCAGGCAGTACAAGCCTGGAGGAAAAAACGATATCTTCCATATCTAAACTGTCCAACGATAGAACTGACGGGCGACCTTGTGTCGAACGCATCTTGGGAGGAGTTCTTTTGGGTGTGGTTCATGCGTGAATCCAGGAGTGATTTCTGAAATCTTCCGGGATGGGCTACTCGAGTATTTAAGAGCGCAAACGCGACGGCATTGAAACACACAGCAGTTTCAGCTCTCCAGTCTCCCAAAACCCCTTACGAGAAAAGAAAATGATCAAGACGGTAAGTTGAATAATATTTCTAGATTAAAATTGTAATTCAAACCAACTGCTGATTTACCAACTGCCTTTTTTTTAAACAGGTGCTGATTGTTTGCTTCTTGGCTGTCGCTCTGGCTGCCCCGGCTCCCGAGGAAATCCTGAGTTACGACGTGGAAGATCATAAACACTCCCAGACTGGAGATGCTGGCAACGCTGTCAAAGGATCCTACAGGTAATAAGGGACTTCATCATTTTTCACTAAAAAGTTGTTTGACGATCCTGAAATTTAAAAAAAAATTGCAATCGGATTAGTTACGTCGCCGAAGGCAAGACTTACACCATCAACTACGAAGCTGATGAGAAAGGTTACCGTGCCACAGGTGACCATTTGCCCGTCTCTCCTGAAGTTCCAGCTGTGCCAGAGGTACCTGCTGTTCCAGCTGTTGCCGAAGTGCCAGTAGTCGAAGCTAAAGCCGCGCCCGTCATCTCAACTGTGGCCCTACCAGCAGCTTACCCGTACGGTTACTACGGCTTTCCCGCTGCCCGTTTCGGTTACGGATTCAATTACGGATTCCCGCAATATCCAGCCTACTCTTACTACTTCTAAGTCTTTTCTATCACCACCTATCTGACCAGCATGTTTCGAAATCAAAATATCCGACCCCGTTGATTGTCAATACACTTGTTGACTCGTTTTTGCAATTATTTGTCGATTGTCTAAAAATGGATTGGGGTGTACATGTTGCGGTATTTCAAACGAACCGACGATCAAGGAACTGCTCACACATAGGGGATGATCATGAATAATGGATGAGCCTGCGCCTGCTATATAACAACAACAAAAATAAGATGGGACACAGTCAAAGAGTCTCCCGTCGAGGTATAAGATGGAAAGAGAAAAAAACGGACTTTGGACAGACAAAAAAGAACTCTGTTTGCCAATGCCTTGGCTTCGTTCCCATGAAGGAAAGGATTGACGGGTCCCTTTTCTCTTTTTTTTCTTGTTTGAATTAAAGCCAAATAAATAACTCGCCTTTTTTTTTTGGCCTGCTCGATGCTGACGTTGTCTACGTGCCACACAGCTGGAAGGTTTTTAGAAACGTTGGTTCTTTTGGGTCGAGTGGCTGTGCTTTCTTCTTCCTCCTTTCCTGGTCTCATCATTGACTCACCAATGATGAAGGTAGTGTACCTGTGCAATTGAAATTTGGTGTTATTAAATTAGCATATTGGTATGTAATAATTTATCACTGATTTACCATTGGATTAAAACAGGGTCTGATTATTATAGCAACGGGTTTCTTGTTGGTCCTAGTTGCGGATTCGGCCGTCATTTTCCACCATCGAATCCCTACCGAGTAAATCTACTTTAGTGATGGCCTGTACAAACATTTACAAGTCACTAAATGTCTTGTTTTGTTATTTGTACAGGTTTTATTTACACAACAGCCAGTACGATGATTATTACCATCACCAGTGTCCCTTCCAGCATTACCTTGGAGCTACAGACAATGTTGACTCGAGAGATTACTACCCCGACGTTGTTCCTCGCCATCTCTTGGAAAGTAGTGCTGGTGAATTCAAAAGACTGACGGATTACGGCTATAATAATGACATAGAGGGCAGACAGCACCAAAAACATGGCGATAGCAGTAATGAAGTAGCAATACCCAATTACCGTTTGTTCCATTTCGTGTTGAGGCTCGTCAGGGGAATGAGGAGACACTTTCTTCCGGTTTACGCCACTCATCCCGATGACATTAGCAACATATACGCCCAGTACAACGAGCACGAACTGCGTCGGATGATAGATGCGTGAACCTAATGAAGAAAGGGCCACTGCCTGGAGGGAAATCTAAAACTGAAAAAAGAGATAAAATGCAACTCATGTTGCTGCTGGTGGCACACATGATGATAAGCTACATACATATTTATATCGACAATTTATTGCTAGCAAGTTGAAATCTTGATATTTAATCTCATGCAGTTATCCACTTGAATACTAATCAGACTGCCATAAGAAGAAAAGTGATGCAGCCGTAAAATGATTCACGATTCTGTCCAAAAATGCATGACACACATTTGAAAGTTGCAATCTTGAGAATTTACTTTTAATACAATGTATTACAACTGTACTTCTAGAATTATATCCTGGTTTTACTATGGAACTTGTTGAGAAGTGTGGAAACTCCCACGATAAATTGTATTATTACACACCTCAAGACAAAATAATCGCTTGATGCCAGGAACCTGATTTCATTTTGTATAGTACTTGGGGTATCAAGAAAAATGATAAGATTTAAGCTACTTACAAATGGTACGAAGTTCAAGAACTCTCCTAATGTGACAAGGGAAGGCTCTAGTTTTTCTATTGGAGGCTAGAAGTAGGACCAAGGTGTGCTAAGAGGCTAAGAGTAGAACCAATTAATTTAAGCATGAAGTAATATAGTTTGAAATGAAATAAACTTGATAGAGACTTACACAAATATTTAACATTTGATCACTAATCTCAATCCATCCGATATCATGATAGATAAGCTAATAGCCTACTGCATGATCATGGGCTCAAAGAAAGCATGGTTTCCCGAAATGATAAAGACTAGCACTAGCAGCAGACTGCACTTCAAGTCGGAAGTCGGCCATTACACAAAATTTACCACGAGGATATTTTAAATAGAAAAGCATGTCTTTGAAAAAAAAAAATTAATTCTCACTCCATTACTTAACAAAAAAATCTTTTTAAATAATGACGTCAGTTTTCTATAATTTAAATGAGAAATCTATTCACTAAGTTTTCGGGAGTGATTCGAATTTAAAAATTAAACCCCAATCGCCCCTCAAGTTTTGGATAAAAAAAAAGCTGATAAGATCTTTTTCTTATCTCATTGTAGACCTTTATTTTTTTTTTCCTTCACTTGTCTAACGGTTAGTACATTTTCGCCCACGGTTTGGTGTGCAAATATGGAAGAGGACGCAACGGAGCATTACATCACGTGTCGTGTCTGCTATTTGCAGTTTGATGACCATCAGGTCAAACCCAAGTTATTGTCTTGCTCTCACACCGTTTGTCTCACGTGCCTCAAGGTGAAATTACTTTTCATTTTATATTTTAAAACATGGTCATTAATGTGATTCAAATGACAGCAAATCTATAATCATGGAGCAGTAATTAAATGTCCGGTTTGTCGTCGGTCTGACCGTTTGCAAAGCGTTGAGCAACTGCCAACCAATCAAGCTCTTTTGCACATGATCAAGTTGAACGAAAAATTGAAATGTCAAAAACTGACGTGTCTCTCCGAGAGGTTTTCATTAAACTTTTTTTTAAATGGTAGAATAAAATTGTTGATAATTTTTTTTCTTACGGTTATATGCAGTTTGGAAGTGGATGATTTTATAAAAGAACTACTAGAAATTCACTCGCCGGAAGACAAAGTGTTTTTCGATCAACTGCGCAAAATTATTCAGTTTGTCGTGAAAGATTCGACAAGATCGTTGGAACCTGTTTGGAAAATTCAAGACCGTTGGACAAACGGGGCTTATGTTGTTCAATTGCATCAGACTGTCATTTCTTGCGTCAAAGAATTCACGCTCCAACACGTGAACTACCTTATCAGCGACATTCAGGTGCATATTTCACATATCACAGGTTGTTGCGCCCTCATTTCCTAGATTTCCTTATCTCTATTTTCTTGTCTAGGCACGTTGGAACTCGGTCGATGTGACCCAACGCTACGCATTGTTGAATTTTATTCGTACTTTGGCCAACGAGACTGATTACGATGACGTCCCATTTCAAGTATTTGCATGACTACTACATTTTGTCATTCCATAGCTGATATCACTTTAACGTAAAGGTTTTAGACGTCATTTTGGAGTTCGTGCAATGCCCAGACACGCCCGATGAACTGATGGATTCCTGCATCGACATCCAGTGCAAGATTTTGAATGATTGCTTCAACAGCGATCTGGTGAGCCACTGGATCCTGAACTGCATCCAGATAATCCAGCACAGGGAACAGCAGCGATCCGTGATGGTAGCCATGAAATTGATCCGTCACTTGTGTTACTTGTACGCCGTCAAATCGGCCTCGTCTAACGACCACTACCAACAATCCGCCGAATTCACCGAGTTGGTCTGGCTAAAGTACAAGGAGATTTACATGTTTCTCAATCAAGAATGGCACCTACTAGATCTAGCCGTAGCTGAAATCGTGGCCTACATGGCAGACGTTCGTTTAAACTGGACGGGAGCTAACCAAGCTCATCCGGCAGCCATTCAAGAACGACTTACATTCATTCTAATGATCCTTAAATATGGTCAATTGGTGTTGAGCGACTCGGATGCCGTTTCCATCTGGACCTGCCTTGTAGGCGGAACTGTTTCCGCCTCAGATTCCGACGTGTGCTTCGAATGGTTCAGCAGAGCTATCGAAATGAACGTCCTGGACCCTAAAAGCCACCAGCGAATTTTCCACCATCACATTTTGAAGCTAGATCCTCGCCAGATGACGTACCAAACTCATTTCTTCATCGACTGTTTCCAACATTTCTTCTTGGCTGTCCAGTGCTCGGCTGGAGACACCTTCACCGATGATGTGATCGATCCTACACCCGGACTGGAATTCCTCTGGAAAATGTCCTTATATTCCGAACCCTCCGTTGCTAAAAAGTAAAAATGTACCTCTAATTAAAATTGAAATTCAGAATTAACATATTATTATCTGTGCCCAGGGCGTACGACTTATTGAAGGAGACAATTATCTACCTGGGTTCGCGATTGGTGGCTTGTTCGATTGAAATTCCCGACAACGTCGTTGGTAATTGCCTGGACAGATTCAGGGACGAATGTTTGGCCAGTAGAAGAGTACCGAGATGTCTGGCCACCATGACCCAAACGAAGTTGATGGATCACCTAGCTGAACTGTTGGAAGAAGAAGACATTCCGGGAAGTTTTGAAGCTTTGGAACACCGGCGGGAATTGACAATTGGAATCCACACGGTTTTGTCGCTGCCGCTCAAGTTCGATATCAACCGATCCATTTTTCTCCTTTCGGTCACGAAGAGAGGCCGCTTGCTGGGCAAGATTCACATCAAACCTTGGGCGCTCTTTGGTAGCAGCAAATTCATTCAGGAATTGTGGGAATTCTGCATTGGTAATCCAAGAAAAATTGGTCGGCGGATTGTTAAGGTAAATTTTTAAAAAATGAGTTCATGTTTTGTAAATTTGTTTGACTTATCATAAATTTTTTGATAGTCGACCGGTGATACGTCCGTAAGTTTGAAAGTGAAGAACGCCCTGTTCCAGCCGGTAGTTCCGGAATTGTTGAATTATGCCATATGGGTGGACTCTGAATGCGCCGAAAAATCATGCCAGGTGGGCATCACTGGCATCCAGAGCTCCCACAGGAGAGATGGCAACAGTCGACGTGTCACCGGATGGCAATTCGTGTTTCTCCTTCGTGACAAGAGTCCCGGCAATCACCAACCCAAGACATCGCTACGCTTTGGCGACGTCGTCCAAGGCATCGACGTCGTCAAATCACTTTGCTGCTCCCGAATATTGTCGTCCCATTTCAGCGACGGACTCCGACTTACCCTGGAAGCCATTTAAAAGTCATAAGCTTTTTTTATTCTTTTTCCTTTTCTCAATTTTGTGATTTGTTATGGAATGGTGGTCGCTTTCACAAATGATAAGATCGAACAAATAACTTTTTCAGGCAAAACTGTTTAATTTTTTAGAAGGTATAATGTTTTTTTTAAAAATGGTTAAAAAAAAAGATAATTTCGTCATGGTGATTCTTATATCTTCGTGAGCCTAATTAGCATTCTCCTTCTGATTTGAATTAAATGTGATAAATTCATCTTGTGAGTGCGATGGTATGCATAAATTAATTAATACAATTCTATACGTGATTCTTAATCGATACATATCTTTATACTGATACTCCATTTTGGAGTATCCTCCTCTTTCTCCTTTTAATTGCTGATTCTTGTTCTTATAACTGTTTTAAAAATTAATTTTAAAATACTAAATGTATTTAAAATTTTTAACCGTGTTGTTAACACTTAAGGCACCAGTAAATTTATAAAAATAAGTTAACATTAAAATAACGCTCCTATTTCTTGATCTCTTGTCCACAAATTTTTTATTGTTAATTGCTACAATATCCGACCGTTCAATTATGTACAGGTTTTCGGTTCTTACTTAAAAAGAAAGTAAAAACAGAAATCTAATTGAAAATACAAAAATCTAATTACAATTTCTTTGGAGGTTAAATGCTAAAGTAACCATATGTATATGCAACATCCAAGATATAAAATAAAGTACAAATCCCTCTCTTATCGTAAATAAATAGAAGTTCGAGTGGGTGAATTGGACAAGGCGTCGCTTAGTAGTCGAGGCTCTTTGAGACGTGGGTTCAATTCCCCTGGTGAGCAAAGCTGCTTTCACCCCCGAGCTCACACCATTCTCTCACGAGAGATGTGTGCAGTAGGTCGGTCTAGTGTATAAGGTTATTCTGCAGTCAATAACTGCATGACCCTGGTTGAACGTTCCTGCACAGAAATTGGGACAGCGATTTTTCTGTCCAAAACCACCTAGTGGCGTGTCAGAAAAATGCAAGTCTTTGTTTTAAGAAAAAGGCTCTAGGCTAAAGAAATTGATTTACTTTCCAGACCAAGAAAAAGTAAAACTTGGTGAAAATTGGAAAAAACGCCCTTTTTAACATTCCAGACTGCCTCGTTTCAAGGTGAGACATAGCCTAGAGTGCTTAAAGAGCGTTTTTTTCCGATTTTCAGCAAATTCCTTTTTTTCTTGCTCTGGAAAGTGCATCATTTTCCTCAACCTTCAGCCTTTTTCCAAAAACAAAGAATTCATTACTCGAATTAACTCGACATTACTCTGAATAACTTAATCATCATGCATAAATTAATTATTAATAACACAAACAGTTCTCTCCACGATGGAAATGATGTATTTTTCTCAATGATTCAACTTTAATGCGGAAATTGTTGGACAAGAAATGAGTCAATGACCACTATAATGGAAGGAATTCCATTTAAAGGTAAAACGCCCACTTCTTATTTATTTACCTCACACCGTTACCCACATTTTTTAAATTTTCGGATTCATCGTCTGTAGATTATAACGGCTATACTTGGGACGATCGTTCAATCAAATCAAACCGTTAACTCGTTCTCTTCCAATAGCCAACCAACATAATTAAAATAATAAGCTAAATTAGCCTCGTGAATTATTCCTTCTGATAAGTACAGCCTAACTTGGTCGCCTTTGACAAGTTCCAATGTAGCATGCATGGAAAAAGTCTTGTAGGAGGGGTCACCGTACCCTTCTCCGACTAGTTTCCAATTCGTTGTTCCAGCATTCGCCGTTTGCATCCTAACTCGTGCTCTGACGCCTGCATCACTTAAGCCCGAGTAAGCGAAATAATACTTCCCTGATGTAGGAGCGACGAATATTCCAGTGGCAGGGTTAAGGGCAGTTCCCACATTGAGTTTGATTGAATCAAATTGAACGGTGGTTAGGGCAGCCGAATAAGTCTTTGACATTTGAGCGTGGAAATAAGTAGGTGTTGATTTCACGTCGACTGTACCGATCATTTTCTGCAACTCTATTTTGTTAGAAAAGTTGTCAAACGAGAACAAAAGGAAAGTTATTATTTACAATTATTAAAGTGAAATATTTTATTGTAGCCTAATACTACCTGCATCGGTTGTTTTAGTAAAATCGCAATAGACGTTTTTTACTCGTTTGCTGTCCATGATGGAGTAGATTCCGCTTTTGACGAAGCCGATAGTCTTCAGGTCTCCACATGAGGTTGGGATTGTACCAATAGAACTGGGAGTGGTAATTTCTATACAAAATTATAAAAATGAACGATTCTTCCTTTACATTTATCGAAAATTTGTAAAAACATTTTTAGTTTGAAGCTGTTTTTTTGCCTTACTATTTAAAGCTGTTTTGTCGGCCTTAGCGTCCAGGGCTGATTTGTCGGCCTTTTCGTCCAGGGCTGTTTTGTCGGCTTTAGCGTCCAGGGCTGTTTTGTCGGCCTTGTCGTCCAGCGCTGTTTTGTCGGCCTTATCGTCCAGGGCTGTTTTGTCGGCCTTGTCGTCCAGGGCTGTTTTGTCGGCCTTATCGTCCAGGGCTGTTTTGTCGGCCTTTTCGTCCAGGGCTGTTTTGTCGGCTTTAGCGTCCAGGGCTGTTTTGTCGGCCTTGTCGTCCAGCGCTGTTTTGTCGGCCTTATCGTCCAGGGCTGTTTTGTCGGCTTTAGCGTCCAGGGCTGTTTTGTCGGCCTTGTCGTCCAGCGCTGTTTTGTCGGCCTTATCGTCCAGGGCTGTTTTGTCGGCCTTTTCGTCCAGGGCTGTTTTGTCGGCTTTAGCGTCCAGGGCTGTTTTGTCGGCCTTGTCGTCCAGCGCTGTTTTGTCGGCCTTATCGTCCAGGGCTGTTTTGTCGGCTTTAGCGTCCAGGGCTGTTTTGTCGGCCTTTTCGTCCAGGGCTGTTTTGTCGGCCTTGTCGTCCAGCGCTGTTTTGTCGGCCTTATCGTCCAGGGCTGTTTTGTCGGCTTTAGCGTCCAGGGCTGTTTTGTCGGCCTTAGCGTCCAGCGCTGTTTTGTCGGCCTTTTCGTCTAAAGCTGATTGGGAGGCCAGATCGGCCAACGCAATTCTGTCGGCCTTTTCGTCCAGGGCTGTTTTGTCGGCCTTATCGTCCAGCGCTGTTTTGTCAGCCTTTTCGTCAAGGGCTGTTTTGTCGGCTTTCGAGTCCAACGCAGTTTTGTCGGCCTTAGCGTCCAGGGCTGTTTTGTCGGCCTTAGCGTCCAGGGCTGTTTTGTCGGCCTTAGCGTCCAGCGCTGTTTTGTCGGCCTTTTCGTCTAAAGCTGATTGAGAGGCCAGATCGGCCAACGCAATTCTGTCGGCCTTTTCGTCCAGGGCTGTTTTGTCGGCCTTATCGTCCAGCGCTGTTTTGTCGGCCTTATCGTCCAGGGCTGTTTTGTCGGCCTTTACGTCCAGGGCTGTTTTGTCGGCTTTAGAGTCCAACGCAGTTTTGTCGGCCTTAGCGTCCAGGGCTGTTTTGTCGGCCTTAGCGTCCAGGGCTGTTTTGTCGGCCTTAGCGTCCAGCGCAGTTTTGTCGGCCTTATCGTCCAACGCAGTTTTGTCGGCCTTAGCGTCCAGCGCTGATTTGTCGGCCTTATCGTCCAGGGCTGTTTTGTCGGCCTTAGCGTCCAGGGCTGTTTTGTCGGCCTTAGCGTCCAGCGCAGTTTTGTCGGCCTTATCGTCCAACGCAGTTTTGTCGGCCTTAGCGTCCAGCGCTGATTTGTCGGCCTTTTCGTCTAAAGCTGATTGGGAGGCCAGATCGGCCAACGCAATTCTGTCGGCCTTTTCGTCCAGGGCTGTTTTGTCGGCCTTATCGTCCAGGGCTGTTTTGTCGGCCTTTTCGTCCAGGGCTGTTTTGTCGGCTTTAGCGTCCAGGGCTGTTTTGTCGGCCTTATCGTCCAACGCAGTTTTGTCGGCCTTAGCGTCCAGGGCTGTTTTGTCGGCCTTAGCGTCCAGCGCAGTTTTGTCGGCCTTATTGTCCAACGCAGTGTTGTCGGCCTTAGCGTCCAGGGCTGTTTTGTCGGCCTTATCGTCCAACGCAGTTTTGTCGGCCTTAGCGTCCAGGGCCGTTTTGTCGGCCTTAGCATCCAGGGCTGTTTTGTCGGCTTTAGCGTCCAGGGCTGTTTTGTCGGCCTTAGCATCCAGGGCTGTTTTGTCGGCTTTAGCATCCAGGGCTGTTTTGTCGGCTTTAGCGTCCAGGGCTGTTTTGTCGGCCTTATCGTCCAACGCAGTTTTGTCGGCCTTAGCGTCCAGGGCCGTTTTGTCGGCCTTATCGTCCAGGGCCGCTTTGTCGGCCTTAGCATCCAGGGCTGTTTTGTCGGCTTTAGCGTCCAGGGCTGTTTTGTCGGCCTTTTCGTCCAGCGCTGTTTTGTCGGCCTTAGCGTCCAGCGCTGATTTGTCGGCCTTTTCGTCTAAAGCTGATTGGGAGGCCAGATCGGCCAACGCAATTCTGTCGGCCTTTTCGTCCAGGGCTGTTTTGTCGGCCTTATCGTCCAGCGCTGTTTTGTCGGCCTTTTCGTCCAGGGCTGTTTTGTCGGCTTTAGCGTCCAGGGCTGTTTTGTCGGCCTTATCGTCCAACGCAGTTTTGTCGGCCTTAGCGTCCAACGCAATTCTGTCGGCCTTTTCGTCCAGGGCTGTTTTGTCGGCCTTATCGTCCAGCGCTGTTTTGTCGGCCTTTTCGTCCAGTGCTGTTTTGTCGGCCTTATCGTCCAGCGCTGTTTTGTCGGCCTTTTCGTCCAGGGCTGTTTTGTCGGCCTTATCGTCCAGCGCTGTTTTGTCGGCCTTTTCGTCCAGGGCTGTTTTGTCGGCCTTTTCGTTCAACTCCGTTTTGTCGGCCTTAGCGTCCAGCGCAGTTTTGTCGGCCTTTTCGTCCAACGCTGTTTTGTCGGCCTTTTCGTCCAGGGCTGTTTTGTCGGCCTTAGCGTCCAGCGCAGTTTTGTCGGCCTTATCGTCCAGCGCTGTTTTGTCGGCCTTTTCGTCCAGGGCTGTTTTGTCGGCCTTAGCGTCCAGGGCTGCTTTGTCGGCCTTAGCGTCCAGCGCAGTTTTGTCGGCCTTTTCGTCCAGGGCTGTTTTGTCGGCCTTTTCGTCCAGGGCTGTTTTGTCGGCCTTAGCGTCCAGCGCAGTTTTGTCGGCCTTTTCGTTCAACTCCGTTTTGTCGGCCTTAGCGTCCAGCGCAGTTTTGTCGGCCTTTTCGTCCAGGGCTGTTTTGTCGGCCTTTTCGTCCAGGGCTGTTTTGTCGGCCTTAGCGTCCAGCGCAGTTTTGTCGGCCTTTTCGTTCAACTCCGTTTTGTCGGCCTTAGCGTCCAGCGCAGTTTTGTCGGCCTTTTCGTCCAACGCTGTTTTTTCGGCTTTGGCCGCCAACTTAACATTTGTTGCTGTAAAGAGGTTTTTGACAATTATTTTGTTGTTACAGTAGTTCACTTTACTTAATTAAAAAAGTAAGTATATTATATTTTGTGGTGTGATAAGAATGAATAATTGTACCTTTTAATTGCTGTGTCAAATCCGCAATTTTTGCTTCAAGTTGATTGATTTTAAAAGTCACGGTCTCTTGAAAAGAAAAAGTTTTCATGTTGAAGGGGTTGCCCAATTCACCAGTTCCGCCTGATTGAGATCCTGTCGGTGTTTCAACATTTAATTGCGTGTTGGGTTGTTGAACGACGAACATTGAAGGATAAGGAGCGTAGTAGGACTGATAAGGCCCAAAGTTATTAACGGGTAACTGGCCGCAGAAGGCACAGTTCATAACCCAAATAACAGCTATCACCTATATACATACATATATTAATTATAAATTAAAAGACATAATCATCAATCACGGTAAAAGTCAAAAGGTAAATTTTACGTCATTTTTAATGTTGAGAAAAAGGACGAATCAATTTTGAATTCACTGAAAATCTTACCGATATTTTTGTCATATTTTTCTTTTTCTCGACGATGAATATCAAACTGCTGTGTTGACCGACTGGAGATCTCAGTGGTCTAAATGTCTTTGCTATAACTACAAAATCAAAAGAAATTCTACCTTTTATACCCTTAAATGTTCAGCGTTTGCAAAATTCTTGTCTGACTAACGCCCAGCACAGAACAGGTTATTTAAATAAATTATTTCCATTTTCAGTTTCTCACTGTTGTTGTCCATCGATTTTCAGGTTTCAGGCTCCTACGTGACATCGCCTCTATTAGAATTTCAATTCCATATTATTTACATATTGTTTATCGCGCAAGTTTCTTGCAAAGAAATTTGAATGATGATTTAGAGTAATCCGTAACTATCAAACGCTTTCTTCCTTGACTTGACTTGAGTTCCTTGACTGGTAATTTCATATAAGGCGATATAAGGTTCGGCTTGATAGATATATAGTTGAAAGGCCACACGTAGTAGCTACACAGGACTGGTCACGTCTGGTAAAATTAAAACCAAAATCAAACATGATACAATAAAAACCAAAACACTTTTTGAACAATACTTTTTTTGGTGGTATCCTACAAAAAAATCCGAACACCTTGGTCGCTTTCTTTATTTAAAAAAAATATTTCGGCATTTTTTTTCTTAATTCTAATAAATGAACTTTGTAAAACAATTAATTCTACATATAATATGAAGTCTTCAAAGTTAAAAACAAAAAAATACATTGAACTGGGCTTTAGAAAAAAGAGCTGTGTTCGGATTTTTTTGTAGGATACTTACATGGGATATGCATTTGACATTAAAAGTTAATTTTTTTTAAATGGCCCAAAATTTAGCATCAAGTGATGCTGGAATTCACTTAACTGTAAACTGAAATGTGTGTGAGTGTTGATGTGTCAACATTTTCACTTGCCGTCAAGTTTTCGATTACGTGTGTAACAGAAAGTGGAATGTCAAAAAATCCCGCGTTTTCTCTATTTAGGTGCGGGCAATGACACGCGCGTCGTCTCGGGAGAATATCCTCGAGCAAAAGAACCGCACCCGACGACGACCTTCAGATTTTGTTTCTCTGTTTTCCTCCTGAGAAATTTCTCTGAGAAATAATTGTTATATAAGAACACATCAAGTTGATCTTTCTAGGAACTGTTTTAAGCATATCGATCAAAATTAATTGATTTCTGAATCTCCTATTGAAATAAAAACTAGCCCATTCATTTTGATCCTTTTATTTCATATTTGTAAATTTATGTGACGCTTGTAATCAAAATGAAACATCACTACTAATGTTTGTTTTTTAATGGTTGCAAGGTCGCTTCTCATCGTCTTTTGCTCAGAAATTAATGAGGAAAAGAACCGGACCTAAAGTCCTTCAGATTTTATTTTTCTCTCATCTCCTCGGTTATTCCCCGCAAATACTCTGAAAAATAAGTGGAAATCAATTTTACTTTTTACTTCACAGGTAAAAAACCGAAAAAATAATAATAATTGTGATAACATTTGACATTTCTAGCTATTTTTTTAAAAATTGAAGTTTTCTCATTTTATATTTGACAATTATTTTTTACTTCTAAGTTCTCTAATTAAAATTATGCGGCAATGGCGCCTCAGTCCAAAGTAAACAAACAATTCCTCTGCAGGAACGAATACTTACGTGAGAAATGTCGAGTTGCTAAAAAAGGTAACTCCCTACGTGACTGCCAATTTGGGATTATGTCCTTGAATGGAACTTGAATGGCACTATCGTGCTTCCATGTTCTAAGGGCGTTGGTCTTGGAAGAAAAAAAGAGAGAAGAATTCACTAATGAGCGTTTTTTTCCTTGCCTGTCGAAAGACAATTTTTGGCTATTTTATTTATGTCTGGACTTTGACAGTGAGTGATCATGTCACTTTTGTTTAGTGGTTCGCAGACAGAGAAGCAAAAGGTGCCACTTCCACATCACCACCTCTCTCTTGATTATAACATTTCGATGTCCAGCTCAGTCACCACTTCAAGACATCATCAGCCGATCCATTGGTCACTTGCGATAGAAAGCTGTGATACAGTTAAAACACAAGAGGACTTTGCGCAAAGCCGATCTTCATTCCTGTCAACATGTGATGAAAATGGACTGACAGTCATTCACAGTTCCCACTCTTCAGGTATTAAATTCATTATTTTCATCACTTCCACTAGACTGGAGCAACTGGGAGCAGCAGGAGCTAAAATATATGTATTTTCACCTAATTAGATGGAAAACTATTTAATAAAGACAAGGTTGCTTCTCGTCCAGCAATATGAGAAAATCCTTGAGAAAAACACCCCATCCGGACGACCTCCACATTTTTTAGTCTTGTTTGGACTATAACCCCTTCGACGCACATTGGTCGAGAGGGTAATTAAACCGAGGTAATTAAACAGGTAAATAAACAGAATTTGGTCGAGGTAATTAAACAGATCGACGTGTTCATCATTGCATTTAGTCATCCCAGCTTTATTCAACATTTGCGCACTAATTTGATGAAACACCTGTTCAAATGTTCGCTTATTCACACGTAGAAATGCGCATCCTAAATGTTTTTACAGCATATTGCGCGCTAAGCAAAACTAAAAGGGACAACGACTGGGAAACCAGGTGGCCAACAGATAAATAACGGAATTGAACGAACACTTGTTCAGTATTTTTTCTAACTTTACTACAAAACTTTACTAGCTACTGCTCGACAAAATGGAGAAACACGTCAACAGACACCTAGTTCAATTGCTAATTACATTTCTTGTATTAGTCAACAGCGCCCTATTAGCCGAAGGTGCGGATGAGAATCCCGTTGTAGAAGATCGCACTTTAGGAGCCCTCGATTTCATCGTCCAGACCTGCAGCAGTTTGGGTAATTGTCAACCTTTAACCACCGGTTTGGTGGTCGATAACAACTGGAGGGGCGTCTACTACAATCTCTGCTACGATCCCAAAAAATGCGATAAGGTAATAGTAATTTCCAAAGAACTTGATTTTAGTTTCTATACAAAATGTGATTTGCATTTCAGATTCCGACTGTCAATGAGTATCAAACTCTATTTGGATTGACTGTTTCCCCTTCGAAAACTAGTCTAACCCTTAAATACGTGGCCACTGCTCCAGGTCCCAGGATCTACTTGACCACTGCGTCCGGTCCTGACAGGTATAACACTGACTCCTCAGCACATTATTCCAGTAACTCAAATTCTCATGGATGTCCTCATTTAGCTACCAGATGGTTTACCTGCTGAACCGAGAAATCAGTTTCGACGTCGACTTGTCCACCGTCGGTTGCGGATTGAACGCCGCCTTCTTCTTCGTCGGAATGGATGCCGATGGAGGAAAAGCCAAGTATGGTTACAAAGGACCCGTTTACGGAACAGGCTACTGCGATGCCCAACTAGCCCAGACCAACAAACCCAACTGCTACGAGTTGGACATCATAGAATCCAACAGTTTGACCACTCTGCTAGCCACTCACACCTGCAAAGGAGCCAACAATTGCGAACCTACCGGATGCGGATTCATGCCTTATCCGCTGGGAAAAACGGATTTTTACGGCCGAGGTTCCTCCTATTGCGTCGATACCACCAAACCTTTCACCGTAACCACCCGCTTCGTCACCGTCGATGGAAAAGACACGGGAAATTTGAAAGAAATTCAGCGCATCTACAAGCAAAATGGGAGGACGATACCCAATCCCACGGTAAAAATAATCCTTTTGAAATTTGAATCAAACAAAACTTGTATTTGACTTTTCTGGCAGGTTGGCGGCAATTTCAATTCTTTATCGGACGCTTACTGCAGTTATTACGGGCTGAATAACATTGGGGGAATATCGGCCAGCATGACCCAGGGACTGAAGAATGGAATGGTCCTCACCATGGGTCTGTGGGGCGATCTGAAAAATCCTGACTTTATGGGCTGGTTGGACAAACCACCGTATGGTCCTTGTCCCGTTTACAGCTACTCGAACCCTAATGTCACCTACAGCAACATCAAATACGGTCCCATTGGATCAACGGCTTAAAATACCCTTTATAAACCGGCTTAAAATATGCCTTTATTTCCTAACAAGGTGTATTGTTTTAGAAATGGCATGGGACTAATAAAACTTTAAAGCATTTAATTTAACTTGCGCTATTATCACCGGCAGTTTAAGGGTGTCGCGCTATTCAAAACCCTTACTAGTTAACAGATGCTGTAGCATGTGCATCGCAAGCCGGCAGTCTGTTGCACAAGTGTTCCAATGACGAGAATATTTTGTTTGATATCAAACTGATTGCGGAACACCTGTTTAAAGCTAATAAAAGAGAAAATATATACAAAATTGGATGGAGCCGTTGTAATGATTCTAGGATGTCACCTGTTGTATTCGATGTGTATGCATTGCGATAGTTCGTAGACAAATAAAACTGTTAATTGCTGAACAAATGAACATCGCAAAGCTGTTCATTATTTAACAATTAGCTTATCTAGATACATTTATTACTATTTAGCGAGTTTCATGTCGTTTTTCCCCCCTTCTCTGCTGTACACTATAATAATATGTGTCCGATAAAATATCAGCTATGCAATATGAGTTAAGTTCTACTTTTTTACTTTAACCGCAAATACTCTTTTTAAAAAATGGGCATTGAACTGTTTTTTTCTACCGCTAGGTGACTCGATCATCAGCGTGAGTGATGGAATATCGTCTGCTGCATCCTGCCATTTTATTTCTTTGTCATCGCCTCATGGGAACTGAAGTCGTGATTTCCCGCCTACTTGGAAAGGTTGGATCGAAAATATAACACCAACTTAGTTCTTCGGTAATGAACTACTCATCATACCTTTCTTAATGATATATTGTTAATCCCAATTAAAACTTGTGTGCAGCATGAGAGTAGAATGTATTCCTTTTTTTTGTTGCAACAGTATTCCATTCCTGATTGAATAACTTAGAAGGGTAACTTTTCATAATGATTCAAGTTTAATGTTGTGTGACATCAGATTTATTCTGTATCTCAAACAAATATTTCACTCTCCAATTCCTTTTACGAGCTGGATATGTTTGTATGTTATGGGAATTTACTCCATTGGATTTCTGTTATCGCTTTGGTAAAAGTCTATTTTACCCGACCAACTTCTTACTTTACTTTACTTATCTAATTCACTTTACTTTACTTAATCTAGAAAAGTAACTAAGCGGGAATGAGCCCGAGCGTAGCGAGGAAATACAGGGGTTTTGGGTGGGTATAATAAAGTATAATAAAGCATCAAATCATACTTCATTATACTTTACTATACTATAACCAAAAACAACTATATTTTTACGGTATGCTCGGGCTTATTCCCGCTTAGTTACTTATCTAGATTAAGTAAAGCAAAGTGAATTAGATAGGTAAAGTAAAAATACCACTTACTTTATTTCCTTAAAGGTAATCCAATTGCCGCAATACAAAACGAACTTAACAGCACAACTCTAATGTCCCTTATTAAGGAATCAACATGATTTCTTCGTAAAAGCAAATCCCAAATTCTGCAGTTAAGATGGCGAGTTTTTGGTTTCACGAACAATCTGTGATACACTTCTGAGTCGTTATTAGCTACAAAAAGTCTAGTCAAAATACGCCCGTCTAATTCCTGAGATGTTGCACTACCACCGTCAAGAATCAAACTAATTCAGGTGTCGTCTGCTACGGAAATTCTCAGACGTTGCATGCATCACAATTTGAGCCATACTTATACTTTGAATATTAAAATTTTGGATTGGACAAATTTTATTTGATAAGTTTTCCACGCAACACATGATAAACTTAAATATGAAAGTAAATTTTTTATCAATGTGCAGTGTTTGGCAATGAATCGCAGTAAAAATGTTTTTTTTTGTGGGGGGGAGACCCCCCCAACCCCCCCTTTTTTTTTATTTTTATCCAGATTGTCCCCCAAAAGCCCACCATTTCAACTTACGCTTTTTACGCTAAATGATTTGTTAACGAAAACAGCCAACAAACATCGAAATTTGTCAGCCATATTATACTTATTATAACCTAACCTAACCTAACCTAACCTAACCTAACCTAACCTAACCTAACCTACTATACTTTACTTTATCTTATAAGTATACATGAAACGTCAAAATCATAATAAAGTAAAGTAAAGTAAAGTATCTTCATCATGATATAATATAGTAAAGTTCCATGACCTTTATATGAATAATAAAGTATAGTAATAGAAAGTAACAACTTGATTGCCACTTACAAGTTGTTATTAATACAGTAAAGTTTATAATGATTTGATGCTACTTTCATCGATCGTGGATTTGAACCACCAACCATTATGTTAGAATTCTAGTGCTATGCCACAGCGCTAATCGACACTTCCTCGATACGCAAAATGTTTTAATAACATTTACAGTTATATCATAATAAAGTGAACTGTAATAATTTGAATAAAGCTGTATTTATATGGCACAATGAACTTCATAATAAAGTAGGATAAAATAATACAACGTTAAAATAAAAAGTAAAGTAAATCTTGATTGACCCTTACTTTAAAATAAAAAAAAATTAATTTATATATTTCACCTGATCTCGGATTTGAACCACTGAGCCATGAGTTTGTAATCCAGTGCTATACCACAGTGCTAATCGACATTGCTACGATGTGAAAATAAATAAAATAAATAATATTTCACTATTATGTATTAATTATGAATTTTTGGCAACAGTGTTTTAATAATATTGACAGGATGCCAGTCTGCTACACGGTAGGGAACAGAGAGGTTGTACGTGAAATTTCTCGTATTTAAGTAAAGTGAAGTAAAGTAAAGTGAAGTGAAGTAAAGTGTAAATTAAGTGAGTGTGTAGTAATAATTGAGAATTAAGGAAAAAATTAAGTATAATAAAGTTAAAATAAAGTAGAATTAAGTAAGGTTTTGGTCGGCTAAAATAGACTTTAACCATCGCTTTTCCACTATAAAATAGTTAGTTGATTTAGAAGAAAACTGTATGCTACTTAGTAGTGCACCCTTAAAATCTAGTGTTGTAAAAAGTTGATAGTGTACCCGACTCTAAAGCTTTCATGACCTGATCTAAACTCCGTAGATCCTTCTGTTTGGCTGGATGTTTAGTTTTAATTAGCATTGGCATTAAAGGGTATAGTTCCATTAAGTCCCAAGTTTCTTAATAAGATTCACTCTACTTAAAATTATCCCATTTTTTCTTAGGTTTTTTGCCAACTGGAGCTGAATGCCTGATGTAACGATAAATCAATGGAGACGATTTACAATTTCTGAAATGCCATCTTCAGTGTGTCCTGCTGTACATCTATGTGAAGAAGGAACAACTTCGTTTCAAGGTAAGGCCACTTTGATTCTTAACTTATATTGTAATCTTTGCTAGTTAAGAATTTAGTCCCATCTTTGTCATTCTTTTTACTCGAGAATTAAAGAATTACTCATGGAACTTTCGCGCCCATCGATTCAGTGCTCATCAGTGTGTCCAATTTTGATAGGTTGGTCGACGACGCTGGTGAATTTATTGAAAAAATCGTTCTTATTGAACTAAGTTTTACAAGTTGCCTATGTATTCATTCGTTTACACTCGCATGTAAGTCTACACCGAGTTTTCGAAATCTTGTTGTAGAAGCCAGCCGGTGAAGTGATTGTGGTGCTGGAAATTGTCAAATACGTAAGTGTCTGTCGATTTGTACTTGATGGCCAGCCACACTTGATCTCCCGATTTGAGATTGAGTGTCGATTCCATGTCGGACGTTCCAAATTGTTCAGTGTTGCCAACAATGTATTTTTATATGAGAAATGTATTTGAGAAACTGTTGAATGCAAAAGATGGCATCACTGAGTCAAAAACAGAAACTAGATGGAACATCAGATACTAATCTAGTTTTCTAAGGATTGTAACCCAACTTCTTGTTTTAATGAAGTATACTGGCCTACATTGTTTCCCTAATTTGCTATGCACAAGGAAAAAATCACGAAAATTTTTTTTTCAATAAAGAGTGTTTCTTTCCATTTTACAGTGATTGGATGTCCACAACAAAACTGAAAACCTTGGGAGTTTTGCCTTGGTTGCATCATCATCTCCATCTAGGGCATGCTACCTCTGAGTAAGTGAAATACCGATTCAATATTCAATTTCTCATAGTCTTAAGTGTGCTGTCTCGTGTCTGCCTGTGTATGCTAGGATTTTGATTCGGTACTGTTGTTTAAGGCTTTTTTCTTTCTTCTATGAAACCATTTACTGCGAATTTTTACTGCTTCCTTGCATTCGGTTCTCGATAGATTTGTTTCAATTGAATATCGCCCACAACCCGCAGTTACAGCGTAGCTTCGTTAAGTTAGGCAATTTGCAGCCTCCACTTAACACATCAGTCTAATTATTTTGCTTTACAATCCTGAAAGTTGTTTTGCTCTCCTTTTCAAATCTTTGCTTTTCTCTTTGAGGTTTTCTGCATGTTCTTGGAGAATGGTGGCTCTCTCGTACAATTGGGACCCTTTGCTTTGAAGTAATTTGATGAACTCGAGTTCTTCTCGTGATAGTGGTTGAATTCCAGTTTTCTTCTTAACCCACCGATCATACCAGTAGTCTCGTCCGTAACTTAGGCTTGGTTTGAATTTGTCCCACGTCCCGCCCACCTTTGCCTCCGCTTCCGCAGCTCCTTTTTTGGGATCCGGAATGGCTTGTTGCAGAGCCGTAAGAGCTTCCGCGAGTGCTGCCAGTTGTTCGTCAGCCAACCTTTTCGCTTTTTGCCCGGAACGCAGCGTATCCTCACGAATCTGCCACATTTTCCGGTTTTCGCTTTGCAAAGCTTCGAATTTCGTTCGCCACATTATTGCTTCCTGTTTGGCTTCTTGGTTTTGGGTTTCTAATGGGAAGGAAGTGGCGAATTGCTCATCAGACAGCTCAGGATCCAAATGGCTTAATTTGTTCAATTGAATTTCAAGGTTTGTGGTGACTGAATCCAGATTCTGCGTCAGGAGTTCGTTTTCTTGTTCCAGTGAGTCCACTTCAAACACTTTGATTGACAGGGCCTTTTTGTGGTTTCTCACAACGTTTTCCAAGTCTGTAATTTCTTTCCTGAGCTGGGACTCGGCGACCTCCCATTCCAAAACAGTTTCACTATGTAGGACCTTTTCCTTCTCCAACTTTTCGATTCGGGATTGAAGTATAGACAACTGGTTTTCAGTAGCCAAGTTGTTGGCGATCGGAACTGACGGGGGAAAAGTCTGGTGAGCCTCTGCCATTCGCTGATTCTTTTCCTGCAAGCTCACCAATGCCTTTTTCAGATCGTTATTCTCCTGCCGTAATTGCGATTCGGTTATGTGGCGATCCCTTTCGCTCTCGGAGGCCATTTCTTGAAAGCCCTGATCCAAATTTTCATTGTCTGTTGGGGTTTCTTCCACATCATTCGTTATGACTGTGCTCAGGTTTTGAAATTGCTTTTCACATCGATCGATTTCTCGTTTGTTAAATCGTTCATCATTTTCGAGCTTGTCAACTTTGCCTTCGGGTACTGTCGCCACTAAATGGTGAACGTCTGGTTGGTCCGGGACTGGTTCCTGTTTGGTTTTCCGTTGGAAGAAATCGGTCAGTTTGAATCCGATCCAAGCGAATGCGGGAAATAAAATTCCGAGTATCAGCATCACGATAAATGGCATCGCGATCATTGTCATTTATCGAAATTCCAGTTGTTGATTGTTATCGATGGGCTTGCCCCTCTTATGCTTATATAGACTCGAACCGAGATGAGTGAATCCGCTTGTCATCATACGTAGCTGTTTTTGTAAAAATGTTGTATTTTTTAAAGTCGAGCTTTTTAGTTATTATGAAAATGGAATGTTTTGGGTTTTAACCCACATTGTTCTCATTAAAATTTTATTTGAAAAATAAATTTTGATGTTCATTTCACACATTTTTAAATGGGATCTGTGCGTAGCAGGTAGAGTGGTAAGGCAACTACGTAACCTCGGCCGTTGTAGTGACAAATCGACAAATCGTTTAATATTGATCGGTTGAACTTAAAACTTTTAACGAATTTAATTACGAGTAAAGTACTACAGTGAACAAATCTTGTTTCAGTTTACGCGCATTGCAAACCTTTTGTGTAGCTCAAGCCTGCCCAGCAAGCGTAGATAGCACATACGAATTCAATCAAGAGCTTGATTAGGGCCCCCTTCTGGCCACGCGGAAGTATAACTGTCACTTATTGTGCCGTGCTCCATTTGCGGAACACCTAATAGATCAGAGTTTGTTAGTGAATTTGGTGCTGACCCCCTTTGTTTGCCCCATGGGTTTTTTTCCCCTCTTTTGAATGATGCCAAGTCATTACTTTTTCTGGCAATTTTGAGAAGCTCCAGTGTAGAATGGAGAGAGCACAAGTCTGATAGGCACTGTTAGAGTTTGCTTCTCCTACAAGGGCCCAATCAGCTGTTCCAGTCTTCAGCTGCAAATCAACTCGTAGGGCACCAGTGCTACCAGCAATACCGGAATAAGCAATCTTCCTGGTGTGGGGGCGACGAAAATGCCAGTACTAGGGATAAAGGCGTTTCCCAAATTGAGTTTGACACAACTAAATGGAACAGGTGTTGGCTGTAGTCGAATAGCTAACCGTCATTTGAGCATTTTGATTTCTATATTGTTGTAGAACATTATCGAGAAAGAACGCGGAAGAAATCCATTTAAAAGTAAAATGCCTACTTTTTATTTATTCGTTCACCTCACACAAGTTATATTTTCGTATTCATCGTCTGTAGATAAAAAACAGCTACATGGTACGACCGTACAAAACAAAATCAAACTGTTAATTCGTTCTCTTCCACTAGCCAACCGACATAATTAAAATAATTATGTAAAACATTATCGTGAATTCTTCCTTCTGATAAGTATAGCCTAACTTGGTCGCCTTTGACAAGTTCCAATGTAGCATGCATGGAAAAAGTCTTGAAGGTGGTGTCACCGTACCCTTCTCCTACTAGGATCCAATCCGCTGTTCCAGTCTTCATCATCTGCAACAGAACTCTTGCTTTGACGCCGCTATCACTAATACCCGAAAATGCGAAATAATATTTCCCTGGTGTAGGGGCGACGAATATTCCAGTGGCAGGGTTAAGGGCAGTTCCCACATTGAGTTTGATTGGATCAAATTGAATGGTGGTTAGGGCAGCCGAATAAACATTCGTCATTTTAGCGTGGAAATAAATAGCTGTAGATTTTACGTCGACAGTGCCGATCATTTTCTGCAACTCTATTTCATATGAAGAGGTCGAACGAGAGAAAAAGAAAAGTTATGTTTTATATACTGCGTGGAATACTGTAGGCGAGTAGGCCTATGTGTAAAAAATATTGAACGAAATATTTTACGGTACCTGAATCGGCTGTTTTAGTAAAATCGCAATAGACGTTTTTGACTTGTTTGCCGTCCATGATGGAGAAGATTCCGCTTTTGACGAATCCGATAGTCTTGAGGTCTCCACATGAGGTGGGGATTTTACCAATAGAACTGGGAGTGGTAATTTCTATAACAAAATTGTAAAAATGAATTATTTTTCCTTTAAATTTTTCGAAAATTTGTTAAAATATTTTTAGTTTGAAGCTGTTTTTTTTTGCCTTACTATTTAAAGCAGTATTAATTGGGTCCAGCGCAGTTTTGTCGGCCTTATCGTCCAGGGCTGTTTTGTCGGCCTTATCGTCCAGGGCTGTTTTGTCGGCCTTATCGTCCAGGGCTGTTTTGTCGGCCTTAGCGTCCAACGCAGTTTTGTCGGCCTTATCGTCCAGGGCTGTTTTGTCGGCCTTATCGTCCAGGGCTGTTTTGTCGGCCTTATCGTCCAACGCAGTTTTGTCGGCCTTATCGTCCAGGGCTGTTTTGTCGGCCTTAGCGTCCAACGCAGTTTTGTCGGCCTTATCGTCCAGGGCTGTTTTGTCGGCCTTAGCGTCCAGGGCTGTTTTGTCGGCCTTAGCGTCCAACGCAGTTTTGTCGGCCTTATCGTCCAGGGCTGTTTTGTCGGCCTTAGCGTCCAGGGCTGTTTTGTCGGCCTTATCGTCCAGGGCTGTTTTGTCGGCCTTATCGTCCAGGGCTGTTTTGTCGGCCTTATCGTCCAGCGCAGTTTTGTCGGCCTTATCGTCCAGGGCTGTTTTGTCGGCCTTAGCGTCCAACGCAGTTTTGTCGGCCTTATCGTCCAGGGCTGTTTTGTCGGCCTTATCGTCCAGGGCTGTTTTGTCGGCCTTAGCGTCCAACGCAGTTTTGTCGGCCTTATCGTCCAGGGCTGTTTTGTCGGCCTTATCGTCCAACGCAGTTTTGTCGGCCTTATCGTCCAGGGCTGTTTTGTCGGCCTTAGCGTCCAACGCAGTTTTGTCGGCCTTATCGTCCAGGGCTGTTTTGTCGGCCTTATCGTCCAGGGCCGTTTTGTCGGCCTTATCGTCCAGGGCTGTTTTGTCGGCCTTAGCGTCCAGCGCAGTTTTGTCGGCCTTATCGTCCAGGGCTGTTTTGTCGGCCTTAGCGTCCAACGCAGTTTTGTCGGCCTTATCGTCCAGGGCTGTTTTGTCGGCCTTATCGTCCAGGGCCGTTTTGTCGGCCTTATCGTCCAGGGCTGTTTTGTCGGCCTTAGCGTCCAGCGCAGTTTTGTCGGCCTTATCGTCCAGGGCTGTTTTGTCGGCCTTATCGTCCAGGGCTGTTTTGTCGGCCTTATCGTCCAGGGCTGTTTTGTCGGCCTTAGCGTCCAACGCAGTTTTGTCGGCCTTATCGTCCAGGGCTGTTTTGTCGGCCTTATCGTCCAGGGCTGTTTTGTCGGCCTTATCGTCCAGGGCTGTTTTGTCGGCCTTATCGTCCAGGGCTGTTTTGTCGGCCTTATCGTCCAGGGCTGTTTTGTCGGCCTTATCGTCCAGGGCTGTTTTGTCGGCCTTATCGTCCAGGGCTGTTTTGTCGGCCTTATCGTCCAGGGCTGTTTTGTCGGCCTTAGCGTCCAGGGCTGTTTTGTCGGCCTTATCGTCCAACGCTGTTATGTCGGCCTTAGCGGCTAATGCTGTTTTGTCGGCCTTATCGTCCAGGGCTGTTTTGTCGGCCTTAGCGTCCAACGCAGTTTTGTCGGCCTTATCGTCCAGGGCTGTTTTGTCGGCCTTATCGTCCA
Source organism: Daphnia pulex (assembly GCF_021134715.1). Taxonomy (NCBI): domain Eukaryota; kingdom Metazoa; phylum Arthropoda; class Branchiopoda; order Diplostraca; family Daphniidae; genus Daphnia; species Daphnia pulex. The sequence goes on along the minus strand of NC_060023.1, from coordinate 716,722 downwards.
GGGCTGTTTTGTCGGCCTTATCGTCCAGGGCTGTTTTGTCGGCCTTAGCGTCCAACGCAGTTTTGTCGGCCTTATCGTCCAGGGCTGTTTTGTCGGCCTTATCGTCCAGGGCTGTTTTGTCGGCCTTATCGTCCAGGGCTGTTTTGTCGGCCTTAGCGTCCAGGGCTGTTTTGTCGGCCTTATCGTCCAGGGCTGTTTTGTCGGCCTTATCGTCCAGGGCTGTTTTGTCGGCCTTATCGTCCAGGGCTGTTTTGTCGGCCTTATCGTCCAGGGCTGTTTTGTCGGCCTTTTCGTCCAGCGCAGTTTTGTCGGCCTTTAAGGCCAACGCTGTTTTGTCGGCCTTTAAGGCCAACGCTGTTATGTCGGCCTTAGTGTCTAAAGCAGTTTGCATCGCTGTTAAAATTAAATCAATTAATAAATTGTCATTTGTGTCTGTAAAAGTCGATTGAAAGTTAGAAACATCTCTATTCTATTAAATATTTAACGATTAGGATTATTTTCATTATTTAATAATATTTCAGTGTGACGGGTTTGCTAAAATGATTTCCTCTTACCTTTCAGTTGCCTTGTTAAACTAGCAGTCGTTTCTTCAAGTTGTTTTATTCTTAAAAAAATGCCACCCCGATAGTAAAGGTCCCTAATGCTCGGATTATTTTTGAATTCAATAGTTCCGCTAGACTGAGCTGCCGTTTCATCATTAACGTGTTTAATGGGTTGATTGGTAAACGTTGAAGTGTAGGGAATGTAATAGGGGTGATAAGGGTCAAAGTTATTGAAGGGTATTTGGCCATAAACAACAAAGAGCCAAACCGAAAAAACAGCAATCAACTAAAATATGTATTGACGAAAAAAGAAAAGAAAAACAACAATCATCTTTATTGTCAAATCATGATTAAATCATAAACGATGGTAGGCAGACTTAAATTCAATTGTTAAGTTCAATCTTTTCTTAATAGTATGTGTAATGAAATCTTACCGGTATTTTTGTCATCGTTTGCTAAATATGAAACTGCAATAACTACTAGCGAGGAGAGGCTCTACCTTTATATACCCTCCACTATTGGGCGTGTCTTACGTTCTCGTCCATATTTCCAGTTGGTAAAACAGGTTCCCCTTACCGTTTTAACCTTCTAGCCCCTGAAGTAAAAAATTGTTATTTGCCTCTCGAAAAGTAATAACATACCTTGCTCCCCTTGATTTTGGTTCTAATAAGAGCTGGTTATATGATATGCCCACAGAAAGTTCAAGTCCGGTCACTTTTTTTTCTGTTGTTTGGAATTTCTTTGGGCGGATGAAATATGCGAGGAATAAGTTAGTTATGATGTGTCGATTATCTTGATTCGCTTAGTAATTGTTTTTATTCCAGATGCGAGAAACGAAATTGATTCGAGAGACTCGAATAAAATTGAATGCCTATAAATATTGCAGGGTCGCCTTTAATTGATTTAGAAATGAAAGAGAATTGTTTTTCTTTTCTGGCTTCAAATCCATTTGAGGTGGAAACTATTCCTGATCAATCGTGTTATCGCAATTTGTTTAGTGTCGGTTTCGTCGTGAATGAACTTTAACTGAAATTTTTACGATATTAAATAGTATCGTTTCTCTGACCCAACGATTGCCAAATCATAAAGAATACCCGCGTTCAAAAGAAAATAAAAAAAAAACAAAAAAAAAAACAACCAAACAAGTGTCCGACTCGGTGAAGAGTTGGATGACCATTTGACCGTGAAACATGATGTTAGGAAAAATAAGAAAACTTCTCCTTCGCTCGAAGGCTCGTAACAATGAATCTAAATATGTGTAGATTCTAGAATGATAGAAGTAGAAATATAGTAGTCATACAGCTTCTTGTCGAAGGTCAGTGTCTAGACACAAGCCATGATAACACATTCTAAAAATTCTGGATTTCAACTTTTTCTAGTAAATTTTCTTCTACTTTATTTATTATTTTTTTCTCGATTTTTAGTTAAAGGAAATTCTTTTCACGCCATCCAACCGATCCCCGAGTTCCTCTTTGTATGGGCCTCGGCCTCAACGTGTTTCAACGTGACACCTTTGGACATCAACTTTTATTGTTGTGCGCCTCTTAAATTGCATTTGCAATCTTTCTCTTGTGTGCTGGTCGAAACTTCGGCGCAGCACAAGGTTACAGTCACGTTTCTGGTTATGTAAAATCGTAAAGTGACTGCGAGGAAAAATCCCGCCTCTAACAAAACATGACCCCCCAGGCCCAGCGAATTACTGCCAGGTTATTTTGCTGACTTTTTTTTGTTTTTTGTTTTGTTTTCTGTTTTTTTGTTTAGTGTTGTGGTATTCCCCGCTTTTCAATGCCAAGTAACCAACAAGAAGGAAAGTTAGGAAACTTCTTGATTAAATTATCTTTAGATCTTAGACTGAGCCTAATATGGTTTGTAGTTGAAGTATATCCAGTTAATTCATTCCTTTTTATCGCAGGTGCAATGGATAACCGACTGAACGTGATCGCTAATACTAGACTGACAAGTTCCTTCGGTGCTATCTTTGTTTCCCGACCCGAATTTCTAGGTGTATGTCCATTCGCCTCATCATTCCACATAACAGTTTATTTGAAGTAAATGAAATCTGGAGGGCATTCAAGATCGATCTACTCTGTGACCCACGTCTGTCGGTGCTTCAAGGCCGTTCAAAGCCGTTCCCAAAATATGCATATGACCGAGCGGATAAACGTAATTACATTCCTTACCTAATAAACGCACACATTATAAGAAGGAAGAGTCTATCCTGTTGCCTTAGATATTCCGTTCTGTATTCAATTTCGGCTGTACATTAATTCTTTGTTTATTTCTCTTAGACATCTGGCATTGGCAGGGGCATATCGACTGTTGGACCGTAGGTGTAGACGAGCCAGGCTGTTGGCATGCCAGGACTGCTGGCGCAGATGCAAGGTAATTTGGGAAGATACCAACACAATTAAGTTATTATAGCGCTCGATGTGAATGCGAACCTATTGTATTTATTAGGAATTCGGTTTCAATTGACGATAAGCTTGAAATCAAATGTTAATTACTAAAGCACAAAATTATAGGGGGAAAGCAATTTGTTAATTTTCTATCGGCGATTCGATTAGACTTGCATCGTGGATTCGTGGTCCGCTCTTGTCGACTGCCCCACACCGTCGCGTGATTGATGAATATTTGACTATCGTGTTGTCTGATATGTGATTGGAAATTCAACTGTACAAAGCGGGGAAATGGACATAATTAACCGCGACGACCACGATGCAGAGAAATGATTTTCTCGCAAAGAAAAGCCAGGAAAGAAAGGCTCAGTCCGACCAGTAAAACGACAAATGCTCCGGTCAAATTCTTCAGGGAAAGTGGTAATTGTTTCTTTTTCTTGCTTTCCATCGGCGGCTTTCCGTTGCATTGAGGAGGCATGGGTCGGAACCAGGTATCCCAGTAGTCGATCAGCCCAGTTTGTTGCAGTTCCAATATCCTTTTTATTTATTAACACACGTGAAACAAAATTTAGACAAAAGGGGAATGACCGGGAATGACCCTGACCTCTACTTGCTTACCCTTGGGTTATAATTTTGGTGTGGGGACTGGTTTTCGGAAGGGCGAACGATGACATGATTCCAATGAATCTTTCTTTTGCCATTTGCAAGTTGCACTTTCCAGTCTTTTTAAAATCATTTCTAATCGCGTCTTTCAGGTAAACATTTGGCTAGTTCACATTAGTCAATTTTACAATTAGTAACTTGTCTGGAATTCTTGTAGAAAAAACAGCAAACATCCTACCTCAATGTAGACATTTCTATGTTCTGGTTTGATATTTCGAAGGCATTCAAACGGCATGACGCATCGAGAATTCGGGGTGGAATCCAGTTTTCGTCGTAATGTTGCGAAAAGGGTGTTGTTGTTGGTCTGTCGCACACAATGTAAATAAGTTGTTGTCAAAGTTCATCGACATTTTTTTTTTACTTGCCGAAAACAAAATAGTTACGAATCCATCTTCTCTGGCGAGTAAATTGATATCGCCACTATTGATAATGTCGTAGACTGAATTGATTAGCGGGTGATTGATTGGCTTTACGACGTAAGTGAAGAGGGTCGACGTGTAGGCCTGGACGAAGATGAAAGCGGCCAGGGTCCAAACGCCAGCCACCAGTCGGTAAGGTAGTCGTTTCGATTTACAAGATCCACCTAATCAATCATGGAAAAGTTGTGACTTATTAATGCTCTGTGGCGTACAGCTGGCCAATTATGCAATTTTATTTCCTTATAATTGTTATAACCTTGCGATAGCAAATTGCCGAAAACGTAGAGATATTCTTTTCCGGTTCCGACTTTGGTGATTATTTTTTCAGCCGGTGGATTGTCGTTTGAACTGAATGTAGTTTCGAGTGCGGAATGATATTCCAAGTAGCGCTGGATCACATTCAAAACTGTGATGACGCAAACGATCGATACTCCTAGTCCCAGCCAGACCTGTCGAATAATCGATGCTGTTGAATGTGAATTATTATTGGGAGTTATTTCAATTTTCCAACCGGCCATTGGAAAGGTTTGACGACGGCGTTGATGTTGGCCGATTCATCAGGGACGGGAATGAGGAAAGCGAAAAAGTCGTAAGCCCATGGCAATGTGAGATCAACGATCTTGCTGGTCTGCAATGTGGGCACCGTATCGTGGACCAGCAAATCGCATTGCTGTTAAAGATCGGATCATTTTTAATTGGATATCAGTAGGAAATGGAACAAATTCAACTTGATCCAACAAATAGCTGAAAAGTCCGCGTTCTTTTTCCGTTGCTTCCTGTCGGTTTTCTGTCACTCGAACCATTTCGTAACTGGAGGTAGAATGAAATTAGGTATACGTGGTTAGTTAATGTGTTTAAGAAGCCAGTCAATTGGATTTGGTTTTGTTTAGTTACGTGAAATTTAAACGGGCCGTCAGGTAGTCGAGGAGTACCCCACCTTTGAGAGGTCCCAGCAATCCTTTGGGGTTTCCACTCCAACGTGTCTTCAATCGATTGTTTTATGTCAAGTTAATTGATCTAAATCGCAATGATTAATGTTTGAATTGACGTTGATTTATTACCCAGATGGCGCGGAGGTGTTGGCCGCCGAGCCGAAGATTGGACGTCGATGAGATGCCGCCAATAAATATGGTGATCGCAGCTGAAAATATGATGGAAGGTAAGAGCGACATTTTGATTCAGTTGTTTGAATGGGCTGCCAGATAAGTATCTAATGTCTTGGTGGCCAGCAACGATGCCTTAAATATCCGAGCCTAACTAACTTAACAATTCAGTAATTCACTGACGTGAAACTTTGTTTTGGAGACCAGCACCGTCAATCAATTCGTGGATAGTTTTTGAAACGTTACGGATCCGTGCAATATTCGTATTCTCTAAAGTTGTTCGAATCCGCAGCCGGGAGACTCTTGATGTTAGATTAATGCGAAGCCAGTATTAAGCGAAACTTGGGATGTAATCGAAAATCAGCTCAAACTCAATGTTAGTTGCCATAGCAATTGTATGAGCAAATCAATTAGTTATTCTTCTACCCAATCGGCGATTCATGATGCTCTACCCATCGCGTGATGAATGAATATCTTACCATCGTATTAATTGAAATGAGACTGGAACTTTTCCCTCTCCAAAGCGATGGACGACTAATTTGAGTTCAAAATTGATGCGGCTAAATCCTCTTGCTATATTAATTAAAAATATTCAATTCTGATTCACTTTGTTGCACAGATGGAGCATTGACACACAGCACGTTACATAACGAATGTGCTTGAATGTGCTTGAATGGAAACAAAAAATTCATCCCGATTTATTCTGTGGCGTTTATAACCCAGCCGAGTGACCACCGATCCAAAAGAAAGCCTTTTGGATTTGGTCTGTCGATAGTCGAGAAGGTCATCTCGTCCTGTCGGACACGTCCAGCTCCTGATTTCCGTCTACAAATGAGGTAGGAAGTCTCTTTCTCCATGTTCCCTCGCATGTTCCAAAGTGTTAGACCATTATTCGTGAATCACGATTTTATACGCTACCGAATATTCGTTGTGCCCAAGTTAAACTGAAACTCGATCGATTTCTCGATTGTGAAGTGCCCGTGAATTGGTTTCAATCGACTGAATTAGCGACCGTTTCGTCAGTGTTGCACGCGATGGGCAGACTGCAGAGTGTGCGTGTAGGTGTCGCGTGTCGATTTAATTTTCGGTTAGTAATTCATGTAGTGATGACGCAATAGCTTCGCAAATCAAATTTTCATTTTCCCTCCACATCGTCGAAACGAGACGATGTTTCTACTCGTTTCTTCCGCCCAGTTACATGTTGATTCGGTTCATCCTGAATTCCATTCCCGAAGATGAACGCACTTTTGTAGGTGCGTGATGTTGAGTTCTTCACAAAAAAAAACGAATGGTGTGAGAGTTGTATACATTTTTGCGGGGACGATCTCATTTATGGGTCACAAATGGTCAGGGACATACAAATAGGCTGACAGGCAACAACATTTTTTGGGGGTTTTACTTTTTTAAACGAGGCGCAATTATGTGCTAGATCTTAGTTTTGAATAGTTGCTAGCTACTAATTGACCGATGCTCCGTTTTATTGAATCCGTTCTTCTGAATTCTTTCGATTTAAGAAATTTTCATTTTGCTGGACTCTTTTCCTTTTCGTGCTCCCTTTACCCGCGCACCTTGGCATCGAAAAAAGTGAAATGTGCAATCAAAAGTGTCAAGTACGATACTGAATAGAAAGCTTTGGGTGGAATAATGTGTTAATAATAGGGTGATTCAGTTTAAGTTTAGTTCTTGCCAAACCTAAATTCAACTTATTCGATGATGATGGTGGGTTCTTCTATCTTTTGGGATGACACCTCAATAAATTTATTTGCGTCTTGTCGCAACTTTTTATCTTTGCGAATGCGGAACTGCTCACGTATGGAAACAATTTTTTCGCCGAGAAAAGCCAAAAGGGAAAGGCTGAATCCAACCAATAAAACGATAAATGCGCCAGTCAAATTTTTCAGGGAAAGTGGCGAAAGTTTGTTTGATTTTTTTTCTTTTTTGGGTCTTCCGGGACATTGAGGAGGCATTGGGCGGAACCACGAGTCCCAGAAGTCGACCAGGCCAATTTCTTGCAGATTCAATATTCTATTTCATTGTGAAGGAATGAAACAAAATTCCAGCAATTATTGAAAAGCAATTCTATCTTTATTCTGCTGTACCAGCTTACCCTAGGGTCATGCTGTGCGTGTAGGGACTGTTTTTCTGTAGAACAAACGATGAAACAAAGGTGATGAATTCTTCCTTTGCAAATTGAAGGTGGCATTTTCCAGTCGTTTTATAATCACTCCTGATCTCATCTTTTAGGTAATTTCTTGTCTAGTTATATCAATCGATTTTGAAAGATTAAAATCGCAATCTGAACAATCGCAAAAAGCATCTGACGCAAAAATATGCTGACATATTTACCTCAAGGTAGACGTTTCCATATTTTAATTTGACAGCTTCAGCGCAGCTACGAAAAGATGGGCATTTAGAGTTCGGGTAGGAGTCGATTTTTTTCCTTAAATGCCCGAATATGCCCGTGTAATTGTTGGTCTGTCGCAGGTTAAATTCGAGTAAAGCTTTTGTTCTTTAGGGAATTGACATTTTTTCACTTGCCGCTATTAAAGGATACATTGTTCCCGATTCCCTGACCAGTAAATTGATATCGCCATTGTTGATAATGTCGAAAACAGATTTGATTAGCGGTTGTTCGATTGGCGTCACCACGTAAGTGAAGAGAGTCGACGTGTAGGCCTGGACGAAGATGAAAGCGGCCAGGATCCAAACGCCAGCGACTAGTTGATAGGGTAATCTTTTCGACCTACAAGGCCCACCTTACAAATAAAAAAATTGAGACTTGCCAATCCTATGTATTTTGGTACAGCAGGCGAAATGTGTCATATGATTATCTTCTGCAAACCTTGTGACAGCAAATTGCCGAAGACGTAAAGGTATTGTTTTCCGGTTTCTCCTTTGGTGATTATTTTTTCAGTCGGTGGATTGCCGTTTGGTCTTGAAGGTGATTCAATTAGCGATCGGTATTCCAAGTAGCGCTGCATTAAATTCAAAACTGCGATGACGCAAACGATCGATATCCCCAGCCCTAACCAAACCTGGTGATCGAATAGAAGTAGATGCTGGTGAATACGAAAGGTTTAAGTCAAGTTATTTCAATGTTCAAACCGGCCATTGAAATGGTTTGACGACGGCGTTGATGTTGGCCGATTCATCAGGGACGGGAATGAGGAAAGAGAAATAGTCGTAAATCCATGGCATTGTAAAATCAACGACTGAATTGTACTGAAATGTCGGGATCGTATCGTGAACCAGGAAATCGGATTTCTTGAAAATCAAATAATTCTTAGTGTGCGTCAGAATTTTGTTTATAGCTTATTCCTTATCATTATAGTTAATTCGGTTGAATTATTTCTTTCAATAGAGAATGGAATGAACTTAACTTGATTCCACAAATAGTTAAAAAGTCCTGGTCCTTTTTCTGATGGCTCCCCTTTGCCTTCAGTCACTCGAACCATTTCGTACCTGTATGGAAAATGAAATAAGTTCGGTTATGTTTTATGTGTCGAACAGAAGCTAAGTCAATTTCTTTTAGTTGGTTACGTGAAATTTAAACGTCTTGATAAGAAGTCGATGATTACTCCTCCTTTGAGTGGTCCAACTAGCCCCTTAGGGTTTCCACTCCAACGTGTCTGTACCGCATCCATTTAATGCCAGGTCAATTGAATTTTAATTTCTTCATTAAGTCATGCCAAATTGTTAGTGTTTTCTTACCCAAATGACGCGGATGTGTTGGCCGTTAAGCGTGTTTGGCAGCATTGATGAGGAACCGGGAATAGAAATGAAGACCCAAATGGGAAATATTAAGAAAGGTAAGAGTGACATTACGATTCCGTAAAACGGACCAGCTGCCAGATTGGTACCTAGTGTCTATCTTGCCAGCAACGGTCCTTTAAATATCCGACCATAATTCTCAAAGTGCGCAGTAATTCACCGACTAGAAACAAAATGTTTGTTGTGGAGACGCTAGGACTTTTGTCAATTTCAGAATTCATAGATTGTTTTCTGTTAATGTTATGGATAGGCCTAGAAATGCGCTTGAATTCATCCGGTATTGTTTTGTCCAAGAGTGGAATATGAAATTGTAGGCAAATATTTTGAATTCTCTTTTCAATCTGGCCGTTGTGTCACATGTAAATCCAAGTTTAATGTAAATCGTGTGCATTATTCGTATTCAATGCAATTGTTCGATCGTCCCCGGCATGTGAGATTAAGGCGAACGCCTTAGAAACTGCGGATTGAATCCACCAACGTAGGAAATGTCAAGGTTGTGAGTCAATCAAAATGGATTCAGCATATTCCTGATTTCCTTCTCATGAGTCTGCTGTAATATTCAAACTCGGCCACTGAAGTCAATTATTAATCGAGTCAATATTTTGCATAAAATTGATTTGACTATACCTAAAGTAGTTTGTTGTTATTTTCGTTTCCAGCAGGGATGTAATCCAGTTTCCATTTGGTGGTTTCTGGTCCAGTTTCGGCTATCGCGCTGCTGGATGTCATCTAAAAAGATTGTAATGACGCGGACGAATTTCAATGTACGTTTCCAATCCACCGCCATTTAGCCGAAAGTGGGGTAAGCAAGTTGCATTAATTTAGCATTTCTTGTTCTCTTCGTGTTCGTTTTATTCATCAACTCGATTCCAGCACTCTGCCTTCAGATTTGATTGGTTGCATTTGATTTTTGAAATGTTTTATGATTTCCTATCAAGTCAGGAATTTGTGTAGAGCACGTAGTCCGGATAGTACATTTAGTTGATTTTGTTGTTATTCACATGCTCACCATGACGACGACCTTCAAGTCAAAGAGATGGCATACACTTTGATGACAGCTTTGTTTATGTATACTTAATATCAAACTTTTGTTCTCTTCGTCAATCACATCTTTGAAGCTGGTCCTTTTATCTTTCTTCTTGGAACCACGATCGATCCCACGTAACATTTTTCTGTCGATCGGGTCTTTGTTGTGCCTTGTTGACTTATTAGATTACAATTTTGGCCGTTTCTAATTGCCTCCTTCTGTGGTCCGTCTATAAATTCGATGTAGAAGCGTTTCAACTTTGCTTAGGTCGTCTAGACGAAAACCTGCTGATGCAAGTAGCCTTTAGTCAAGTGAGTTTACACATGAAAAATAGAGGACTGGAATTCGTGATAGATTTCAGTAAATTCCATCATATTCGATCAATAATTTTCAACGTTAAAAAAATTGTAATTGATTTCATTTCGATCACACGCTGATAACCTCATACAAGATGATTTGTTAAATAGATAAGATTAGCCTTATTTCTTTTATCAAACTATTTCTGGAATCAATTGAATTCTAATTTCGTTTCTCGGTATAATTTAATTGATTCAGGTACCCACGCTGCTGATCTCTTCTGCTCAGTCACTTATTACTTTTCATCAGCCTTTCAAATCAGTCAATCTATATATAGGGCTATTAGATCCCACCCAAACTCTTTTGACGTTTGTTTTAGAAACTGGTGTGCATTTATTTCTATCTTCGTAGTGTCTGTAACAGTATTTTGTGCCGTGATAATCCAATTTTATTTTTATTTTTAATCATGCTAAATCGTTCAGAATGTTTTATTTATTGCTCAGGTGACGCGGAGGTGTCGGCCGTTGAGCGGATTGGGTGTTGGTGGGGAGCAGCGAATAGAAATGGAGAACCAAGTGGACCGTCATTAATAACAAAGGTATAAGAGCAACATCTTCAATTTAGTTGGACGAATGAGCTTCCAGATTACTATCTAGTGTTTTTGTTGCTAGCTGCAATCCTTGCGTATCAATTCACTGGCGCGTGGCGTGAATTGCGGTTGCAACATGTAGGAACTGTCTGCTGTCGACTGCATTGCATCCGACCATCGACTACAGAAGGTGAATAATCTGCTCTGCACACTATTTAACACTTTTAAAAAGATGAAACGGGTCCATTTTCATGCCAAGATGCAACGCTTGCATTACCTTTCTGACATGACAATTGAAAGTGTTCATCTCAACAAGAAGCAAATTTGACTCTTGCTTTATTTTGATTTCTCAAAGAAACGGGAGCGCGAAAGTCGATGCAAATCCGATTCAAGTTCATTGGGTCGATGCGGTTCCACCAGATTTTGAACAATTTGGAGCTCGCCCATTGTATTAAGTATCAACAGCATTTGAGTTGAATGCGGTTGAAACCCATCGTTACCCTGTCCACACCTTCTCCTTTTGGCTTTGTTCGTGTTATCATGATGGCAGAAGTTACACAAATATTAAGTCCCCGTTTTGATGGACACACTGTGTATGCCGTGCTCATAACATTTATTCAGTTCCTTAAACAGTTCAATGATAGTGACGGTTACATTAAGAAATGTTTCTGGTTTTCTGAAGGGGGGAAAATGGTGACTGAATTCTGAAGAGAAAATTTGCTTGTCATAATTATTTCTGATTCTCTTAGTCTACACTTCAATTCCTGCGACCCATTTCAAGTCCGGTTGGAATTCCTCTGGATTCTGTGGGTTTATCAGTCGATAGTCGAGAAGGTCAACTTGTCCCGACAGTTCGTCCAGCAGCCGATAGCGGTCGTTTCTTCATTTCCCGTCAACGGTGTTGTCGCCAGCCAACGACATGATCGATATGCTTGTCAAAATATCAGATAGAAGGTAGGAATCTTTTTTTTTTTTTCAATTTACTAAGTGTCGAGCGATTATTCTGGATCACGATTCCACGCTCTCTAATATTTGCTGTGCCGAATTTAAACTTTAACTCGATCTATTTTTCGATTGTGAAGTGCCTGTGAACTCGTTTCAATCGACTGAAGTAGCGACTGTCGGTGCTGGACGTGATGGACAGAATGTGCGTGTATAGGCGTTGTGTATTTTTAAATATTCGTTTAGTAGTGATTCATTAGGTGATGCAATAGCTTCGCAAATCAATTTTTCATTTCCGCTGAAAGGTGTTCAGTATGACTGCTAAATAGAAAGAGGGTTATGATAGTTTTGGATGGAATAATATGTTAACAATAGGGTGGTTCAGTTTAAGTTTAGTTATTGACAAATCTAAATTTTACTTATTCGAGGATGATGGTGGGTTGTTCTTCTGTCTTTTGAGATGACACCTCAATCAAGTTATTTGGGTTTTGTCGCAACTTATCATCTTTGCGAAGGCGGAACTGCTCACGTATGGAAACAATTTTTTCTCCGAGAAAAGCTAAAAGGGAAAGGCTCAATCCAACCGATAAAACGACAAATGCGCCAGTCAAATTTTTCAGGGACAGGGGTGACAGTTTCTTTGTTTTGTTTCCAGTTTGGGGTTTTCCGGTACATTGAGGAGGCATTGGACGGAACCAAGTGTCCCAGAAGTTGACCAGGGCAATTTCTTGCAGATTCAATATTCTATTTTCATTGTGCCAAAGAATGAAACCAAAATTCCAGTAATTAACAAAATCTTATCTCATCTATTGAAGCTAGCTGTACCAGCTTACCCTTGCTGCATGCTTTGCGTGTAGGGACTGTTTTTCTGTAGAACAAGCGTCGACATAATGGCAATGAACTCTTCTTTTGCTATTTGCAAGTTGCACTTTCCAGTCTTTTTAAAATCATTCCTGATCGCGTCTTTGAGGTAAACATTGGCCTAGTTTAATTAATCAATTTGGAAGAATTAACAATTCTTTAAATCTTGTTAGAAAAAGAACAGCAAACTAACTATATTTTACCTCGAGGAATACGATTTTAGATTCTGGTTTATTATGGCGGATACAGTCTGACACTGTTGCGCATCGAGAGTTTGGAAAGGAGTCGATTTTTTCCCTTAAATTCCCGAACAGGCCCGTGTAATTGTTGGACTGTTGCACGTTACAATTAAGTAAGTTCCTTATGTTGTAAAGTTTCATTGAAATTTTTTTAACTTGCCGATAGTATAGTATTCATAGATCCGGATTCCCTGACCAGTAAATTGATGTCGCCATTGTTGATAACGTCGTAGACAGAATCGACTAGGGGATGACTGATTGGCGTCACGACATAAGTGAAGAGAGTCGACGTGTAGGCCTGGACGAAGACGAAAGCGGCCAAGATCCAAACGCCTGCGACCACTCGGTAGGGTAATCTTTTCGATTTACAAGATCCACCTAATCAATAATTAAGAGGTTTTGACTTATACTTATTAAGTCATTTGGTATCCGTGTGTGGAACCTTGCGACAGCAAATTGCCGAAGACGTAAAGATACTGTTGTCTGGTTTCCCATTTGGCAGCCGTTAGATTGTAGTTTTGTCTAAATGTCGCTTCAATCATGGATCGATATTGCAAGTAGCGCTGGATTAAATTTAAAACTACGATGACGCAAACGATCGAAATCCCCAGTCCTAACCAAACCTGGTGATCGAATAAAATTAGATGCTGTTTAATAAGAAATATCGTGGCAAGTTATTTCAATTTTCCAACCGGCCATTGAAATGGTTTGACGACGGCGTTGATGTTGGCCGATTCATCAGGGACGGGAATGAGGAAAGCGAAATGATCGTAAATCCACGGCAATGTGAAATCTACGACCGAATTGTACTGGAAGCTCGCGCTCGTATCGTGGACCAGCAAATCGGATTGCTGTGAAAGGTAGTATAATTCTTAATTGTACATCAAAATGTTTTTAAACAGGCCGTTGATTTGTTTGAATTATTTTTTCAATAGAGAATGGAATGAACTTAACTTGATTCGACAAATAGCTAAAAAGTCCTGGTCCTTTTTCTGATGGCTCAGGTTTGTTTTCCGTCACTCGAACCATTTCGTACCTGTATGGATAATGAAATAAGGTAATGTGTTAGACGTCAGTCGAGTCACTTTCTTTTTTTGTTGGTTACGTGAAATTTAAACGTTGCGATAAGAATTCGAGGAGTACTCCTCCCTTGAGTGGTCCAATTATTCCTTTAGGGTTTCCACTCCAACGTGTCTGTACCGCATCATTATAGGTTAATTCAACTTTATTTTCAACATTGAATCGCACTAAATCGTTGGTGTTTTCCTACCCAAATGACGCGGAGGTGTTGGCCGTTGAGTGTGTTTGCCATTGATGAGGAACTGGGAATAGAAATTCGGTTTCAATTGACGATAAGCTTAAAATCAATGCTAGTTACTAAACTACAAAAGATTAAGGGGAAATTTTTTTTTTATTTCTCTATTGACGATTCGAATAGACTTGCATCATGGTCCGCTCTTGCCGACAGCTCCTCACCCTCGCGTGATTCATTCTGAATATTTTACTTTTTCGTGTTATCGGATATCTAGAATTTTACAAAGCAATGGATATGACATTGCGACCGCGATTTATAGAAATCGCAGAATGAAATAAGTTACGTGGCAGTTTATGTGTTTAGGAAGCCAGGCAAGTGGATTTGGTTTGGTTAGTTACGTGAAATTTAAACGGGCCGTCAGGTAGTCGAGGAGTACCCCACCTTTAAGCGGTCCCAGTCAATCCTTTGGGGTTTCCACTCCAACGTGTCTGCAATAAATTGTTTCATGTCAAGTTGATTGATCTTAATTGCAATGATTCATCTTTGAATTTGTGTTTATTACCCAGATGACGCGGAGGTGTTAGCCGATGAGCCGATTGGACGTCGATGGAAGCTATCTTTTCCTACCGCTAGGTGACTCGATCATCAGCGTGAGTGATTGAATATCGTCTGATGCTTCCTGCCATTCTATTCCTTTGTCATCGCCCCATGGGAACTGAAGTCGTGATTTCCCGCCTACTTGGAAAGGTTGGAACGAAAAAAATATATCACTAACTTAGTTTTTCGGTAATGAACTACTCATCATGCCTTTCTTAATGATATATTGTAAATCCCAATTAAAACTTGTGTGCATGAGAGTAGAATGTAATCCTTATTTTATTGCAACAGTATTCCATTCCTGATTGAATAACTTAGAAGGGTACTTTTCATAATGATTCAAGTTTAATCTTGTGTGACATCAGATTTATTCTGTATCTCAAACAAATATTTCACTCTCCAATTCCTTTTACGAGCTGGATATGTTTGTATGTTATGGGAATTACTCCATTGGATTTCTGTTATCGCTTTTCCACTATAAAATAGTTAGTTGATTTAAAAGAAAACTGTATGCTACTTAGTAGTGCACCCTTAAAATCTAGTGTTGTAAAAAGTTGATAGTGTACCCTACCCTAAAGCTTTCATGACCTGATCTAAACTCTGTAGATCCTTCTGTTTGGCTGAATGTTTAGTTTAAATTAGCATTGACATTAAAGGGTATAGTTCCATTAAGTCCCAAGTTTCTTAATAAGATTCACTCTTCTTATAATTATCCCATTTTTTCTTAGGTTTTTTGCCAACTGGAGCTGATTTGATGATGAAATGATGATGAAAAACCTGATGTAATGATAAATCAATGGAAACGATTTACTGTTTCTGAAATGCCATCTTCAGTGTGTCCTGCTGTGCATCTATGTGAAGAAGGAACAACTTCGTTTCAAGGTAAGGCCACTTTGATTTTTAACTTGTATTTGTAATCTTTGCTGGTTAAGAATTTAGTCCCATTTTTGTCATTCTTTTCACTCGAGAATTAAAGAATTAACCAATAAGGAACTTTCGCGCCCATCGATTCAGTGCTCAGTGTGTCAAATTTTGATGGGTTGGTCGACGACGCTGGTGAAAAAATCGTTCTTATTGAACTAAGTTTTACAACCGATTTTCGTTTTCCAAGTTAAAAGAAGCGTTAAAATTGATAAGATATAATTGCTTGAAATAATTTAAGCTTTGCATTTAAATTGTAATGTTATCAATATTTATTTGGTTTAATATTCAATTGCAACTTTTATCAGGTGATACTGTTAGTTTGTTATTGGCTGCATTTGCCTACGTATTCATTCGTCTACACTCGCATGTAGGGCTAGGGCTACACCGAATTGTCGAAATCTTGTTGTAGAAGCCAACCAGTGAAGTGATTGTGGTGCTGGAAATTGTCAAATACGTGAGTGTCTGTCGATTTGTACTTGATGGCCAGCCACACTTGATCTCCCGACTTGAGATTGAGAGTCGATTCCATATCGTACGTTTCGAATTGTCCCATGTTGCCGACTACGTCAGCCAGAGCCAAACCGATTTCGTTCCCGTTCGAATACAAGGCTAGACCGATCTCTCGTCTTGTTGTAGCGGTATCATCGGTAAAGGAGACCATTCCGGATACAGCGAAGAAGTAAGTCCCTGTTACGGGTGCCGTGAAGATCCCAGTGTCTATATTCATAGCGTTTCCGACGTTGTTCATAACGCGTTCGAATGGGATCGGAGTGTTTGTGAGGTTGAAATTGCTGCCCTTTTGAACGTAAAAGTAGACTGGCACCGATTTGACATCGGTATAGCCAATCCATTTCTGTAGTCCTACGAAATTGGAATATCAATTTTAAGTTAGAATCGTGCTATTAGGAGTCGAATTTACAACAATTTCTAGCTTACCTGGATCTTCAATTCCTTTGGAGAAATCGCAATAGACCGTTTCGACCATGTTGACACCCATGACGGAATAGAGACCGCTCCAGATATGCCCATTCAACCGTAGGTCGACGCACGAAGATGGCATTCCGTTGATTAACTTTGATTGAATTTCATTCACGCTTTTCGGGATAAACGACGTTGGATTCTGCAGAATGGTGACAATCGATTCTTGCCGATGAAGTTGGGCTTCTAGTCCAGTAATTTGTGCCTTTAATTCAGACACTTCCGCTTGCAGTCTCGTTTGTTTTTCCTCCATTTCTCCTTTGAATCGCGTCTGCAAGAAGAATAATGTAGTGTTTAGAATTAATTATGGAATCATTTGATGGAATTCTTACAAACGTGTCGGTTAGCTGTTGCAGTTTATCCTCCAAATCGATGGCAGCGGCGGTTGAACATGTCGACCAAGCCAACAACAAAACAGCGACTTGAAATATTATTAAACGACGAACCATTTTCTTTGCGGTGTTAACAGGAGTACCGATTGTTCTTCTGTGTGTCCAAAGGGGCGAAGCTTCTCCATTTTATATGAAATTGAAGGGTCTCTACATGCTCTATTTATTTTTGCTATCAGTCTAATTTTTTTTAAATCCTTTTAACCTTTCCTTGTTGGATCTTGACGAAAGTGAGGAGGGGATTTATGAAGGGAGATGAAAACGTACTTTGTTTGACAAGATTTGGTCTTATTTGTTTACCGCAAAGGGTCCAACTTTTTTAAAGGTCGAACGTGGATTATCAGTAAGGGAGATAACATTCTGTTCAAACGGACTAATGTTTTGTTCGCTTTTTGTGGCTATTTTCGTACTGCCACGTCTGCGTTTCTTATATAATATGTATTAACGTTTGTTACTTAATATGCAAAACTGTTAACCTCGCATTTTCTAGTTATTCAAGAGAGATTTTGATTTTTTGTACTGATTTATTTCCTGGGAAGTTTATTTGAATTAATTTTTTATTTTGTTTTTTAGAATTTGCCATCATTTCCTGTGGGATTGAGCAGCCATGAGTTTCGGAACAAGGCCATCGTTCACCACAAGACACCAAGGCTCTCGATTGGAATCCCATCAGTTGAGGAAGTTCATTCAAAGGTTAGTAGGATCTTTATTTTCTCGCATCAGTTCTTGCAGTTTCTTCTCCTAGTGAATGGCAATAGTTCGTTATCTGGTTGTGACGATCTGGAATTATGTGACGGACAAGATTTGTTGGGAAATATCAAATGGAGAAAAACGATTGAGAAATCGTGCCGATTCGATTAGACTTGCATCGATTTAATTTTCAGTTAGTAATTCATAAAGTGACGATGCAATAGCTTCGCAAATCAATTTTCCATTTTCTTCCTATGAATGTCTCAAGTGTACCAACTTATTCGCATTCAATTAGGAAAACTAATCGTTGGTCTTTTTGTCATTGCAAGTGTTTATTTTTGATCGTATGTCGACATCGACCCGCATCGTCTTATTTCTTCCTTGGCTCTCGGCTCCTTGTAACTTTTCCGACACAGCGGGACATGCGAATTGTAATGAATCTCACTTCTCTGCTGAATGGAATGTATAGCACAAGGCAATGTCAACAATGCGAAGCTTCATAATTAGGAGGGACATGTCGTCATCGATTCGGAAATCGAATCAGCTGTTGTCAGCTGTGTTGTACATTTTTTCGGGGACGGTCTCTTTTATGACAAACATCAGGGACATACAAATAGGCTGACAGGCCACAACATTTTTGGGGTTTTACTTTTTTAAAAGAGGCGCGATAATGTGCTCGATCTTAGTTTTAAATAGTTGTTGGCCACTACTTGACCGATGCCCGTTTTATTGAATCCGTTCTTCTGAATTCTTTCGATTTAAGAAATTTTCATTTTGCTGGGCTCTTTTCCTTTTCGTGTTCCCGATACCCGCGCACCTTGGCATCGAAAAAAGTGAAATGTGCAATCAAAAGTGTCAAGTACGATACTGAATAGAAAGCTTTGGGTGGAATAATGTGTTAATAATAGGGTGGTTCAGTTTAAGTTTAGTTATGTTTAAAAATCTAAATTCAACTCATTAGAAGATGATGGTGGGTTCCTCTTCTTCTTCTGTCATTGTGGATGACACTTTAAGACAGTTATTTTGGTCTTGTTGCACTTGCAACTCGCTACCTTTGCGACTGCGATGTTGTTCGCGTAAAGAAATAATTTTTTCACCGAGAAAAGCCAAAAGGGAAAGGCTCAATCCAACCGATAAAACGACAAATGCGCCAGTTAAATTTTTCAGGGTGAGGGGCGAAAGTTTCTTTGTTTTGTTTCCAGTTTGGGGTTTTCCGGTACATTGAGGAGGCATGGGTCGCAACAACCTGTCCCAGTAGTCGGTCAACCCCATTTCTTGCTGTTCCAAAACGCTGAATGAAACCACAATTCCAAAAATTAAGAAAAATTTATCCCTTCTATTAAGTAGTTAGCTGTACTGGCTTATACCCTTGCTGGTTATTATTATTGGTAACATTCGCCATCGGCGAATATACACCTCATTTAAAAACGAAAAAAAAAATACCCTTGCTGCATGCTTTGCGTGTAGGGACTGTTTTTCTGTAAAACAAGCGTCGGCGGGCCGGTGATGAATGCTTCCTTTGCGAATTGTAAGTTGCACTTTCCAGTCTTTTTAAAATCAGTTCTGATTACATCTTCGAGGTAACCATTGGCCTAGTTTAATTAATCAATTTAAAAAGATTAAAAATTCTTCAAATCTTGTAAAGAAAAAGAACAGCAAACTGACTATATTTTACCTCGAGTAATACGTTTTTAGATTCTGGTTTGAT
This sequence comes from Daphnia pulex, assembly GCF_021134715.1. Taxonomy (NCBI): domain Eukaryota; kingdom Metazoa; phylum Arthropoda; class Branchiopoda; order Diplostraca; family Daphniidae; genus Daphnia; species Daphnia pulex. The sequence continues at coordinate 697,332 of NC_060023.1, read as the reverse complement.
GGGTCCAACGCAATCAGACATAGATCCGCATCGAGAGTTCGGGAAAGAGTCTATCTTTGTCCTTAATTTCCCGAATAGTCCCGTAAAATTGTTTGTCTGTCGCAAGTTAAAATCTAGTTAGTCTGATGCTGTTAAAGTACATTGACATCTCTTTTTCCTTACCGATAGCACAGTATTTAAAAATCCGGATTCCCTGACCAGTAAATTGACATCGCCATTGTTAATAACGTCGTAGACAGAATCGATTAGCGGGCGATTGTTCGGCGTCACGACGTATGTGAAGAGAGTGGACGTGTAGGCCTGGACGAAGATGAAAGCGGCCAGTGTCCAAACGCCAGCGACTAGTCGGTAAGGTATTCGTTTCGATGGACAAGCGCCACCTAATTGATAATGAAGCAGTTGTGACTTATTGTTGCCATGAATTTTCGTACAGCTGTCAAAATAAACGAATCATTTGATTCGTTGGGTATAGTTAAACCTTGTGACAGCAAATTGCCAAAGACGTAGAGGTACTGTTTTCCGGTTTCTCCTTTGGTGATTATTTTTTCAGTCGGTGCTGGATGGTTGTTTGGTGTAAATGTCGTTTCAATCACCGATCGATATTGCAAGTAGCGCTGGATTAAATTCAAAACTGCGATGATGCAAACGATCGATATCCCCAGTCCTAACCAAACCTGGTGATCGAATAAAAGTAAATGCTGTTGAATCTGAAATATTATTGGAAGTTCTTTAAATATTCAAACCGGCCATTGAAATGGTTTGACGACGGCATTGATGTTTGCCGATTCATCAGGAACGGGAATGAGAAAAGCGTAATGATAATAACCCCATGGCAATGTAAAATCAACCACTTTATTTCGCTGGAAGTTCGCGAGCGTATCGTGGACCAGCAAATCGGATTCCTGTGAAATAACGAAATGAATGATGTGAATGAAGTCAGATAATTCTTAGATGTATGTCAGAGTTTATTTTCAAGTAGCCCATTAGAATGTGTTTCAATTAATATTTCTTTTATCAATAGAAAATGGAATGAACTCAACTTGATTCCACAAATAGCTAAAAAGTCCTCGTCCTGTTGCGGATGGCTCAACTTTGCTTTCCGTAACTCGAACCATTTCGTACCTGATGGCCATGGAATCGAGAATGAAACAAGGTAATACGCAGTGTAGGCAATGTGTTAGGCAATTTCTATTTGTCGGTTACGTGAAATTTAAACGTTGCGATAAGAATTCGAGGAGTACTCCTCCTGGGATCGGCCCGACTATTCCTTTGGGGTTTCCACTCCAAAGTGTCTGTACCACATCATCAAATAATGTCAGGTTGATAGAATTTTATTTTCAACATAAAATCGTGCTAACTCGTTGCGTTTTTTGCTTACCCAGATGACGCGGAGGTGTTGGCCGTTGAGCGTGTTTTTCATTGATGAGGAACCGGGAATGGAAATGAAGAACCAAAGGGGAAATAATAATAAAGGCCAGAGTGATATTGCGATTCAGTTGAACGGACCAGCTATCCGATTGGGATCTGGTGTTTTTGATGCCAACAACGGTCCCTTAAATATATCAACGATAATCTTTAACGTGCGCAGCACTGACTTGAAAAAAAATTTCTGTTTTGAAGACTACGAAGTCTATGTTTAGACGGCTATTGTTAATAATTTTAGAATTCATAGGTTTTCTTATGTTATGGCAACAGTTGGCCTTGTATTCATCCGGTACGTGGTATCCAAGCGTGGAATATGGAGTTTTAGGTAAAGTTTTTGAAATTTCTTTTCGGTCGGTCCTTTACGTTGCATGTAAATCCAAGTTTAATAAAGCGTGTGCATTATTCGTATTCGATGGAGTTGTTCGATCCTCTGCGGCATGTGAGATTAAGGCGAACGCCTTAGAAACTTCGGATTCAATCCACCACAGGAAACATTAAATTTTTTCCCCCCTGATTCAATCAAAATGGATTCAGCATTTCCCTTCTCACGATTGTCTGCTGTAATATTTAAACTCGATCCTTTAAGTCAATATCAGGCGAGTCAATATTTTACTCAAAATTGATTTTATCATACTTCAAGTAATGTCGTGTATTCTTTATTCCAGCTGGATGCAGTCCAGTTTCCTGTTTCGGCAGTCGCGCTGCTGGATGTCAACTGAAAAGATTGCAATGACGTAGAAAAAATTCGATGCTGCATCAGGGTAATCTGCATTTATTTAACATCTCTCTTCTCCTCGCGTGCGTTATATTCCTAAACTCGCTTTCAGCGCTCTGACTTCAGATTTGATTTATGCATTTCCATTTGCAATTTAAAATGTTTTTGATTTCCTGTCATGTCGGATGGAGGTAGAACGGATAGCACAGGATTTTTCTTTTATCACACATCTGTGAAGCTGATATTGTCTTTCGTTCTTTCCTCTTGGAACAACGGCCAATCCCACATTACATTTTCTGTCGATCGGGATTAGATTGGAATTCATTTGATATCCCTTCGTGTGCTACAGATTTTTACAATCGATTCCAGTGTGTTTAGTGTAGTAGAGCCTTGAGTAGAGCGTTTCTGCCCTGCCCAGTATTGAAAATTGCGGTTGCAACATGAAGGAACTGTCTGCTGTCGACTGCAATGCACCCGACCATCGACTACAATAGGTGAATAATCTGCACTGCAAACTATATTTAACACTAATGGGTCCATTTTCATGCAAATATGCAACGCTTGCATTACCTATCTGACATGACAATTGGAAGTGTGCATCTCAACAAGAAGCAAATTTGCCTATTGCTTCATTTCTATTTTTTTCAAAGAAACCGGAGCGCGAAAGTCGATGCGGTTCCACCAGATTTTGATCAATTTGGAGCTCGCCCATAATTAAGTATCCACAGCATTTGAGTTGAATCCGGTTGAAACCCATCGTTACCCTGTACAAACCTTCTTCTTTTGGCCCAGTTCGTGTTCTCATGATGGCATTAAGTTACACAAATATTAATTCTCCGTTTTGATGGACACACTGTGTGTGCCGTGCTCATAACATTTATTTACTTCCTTGAACAGTTTTACAGTGACGGTTACATTTCGAAATGTTTCTGACTTTCTGAAGGTGATGAAATTCTGACAGAATTCTGAAGAGAAAATTTGCTTGTCATAATTGTTTCTGATTCTCTTAGTCTAAACTTCAATTCCTGCGACCCATTTCAAGTCCGGTTGGAATTCCTCTGGATTCTGTGGGTTTATCAGTCGATAGACGAGAAGGTCAACTTGTCCCGACAGTTCGTCCAGCAGCCGACAACGGTCGTTTCTTCCTCTCCCGACAACGGTATTTTGGTAACCAGCCAACGACATGATCGACTTGCCTGTCAACAAATCAGGTAGGAATCTTTTTCTCCGTGTTACTAAGTGTCGAGCGACTATTCTGAATCACGATTTGACGGTACCGAATATTTTCTGTGCCCAATTAAAACTGAATCTTGATTGTGAAGTGTCCGCGTGAACTCTTTTCAATCGACTTGAGTAGCAATTGTTAGTGCTGGACGTGATGGACAGAATGTGCGTGTAGGCGTCGTGTATTGTTTAATTTTCGGTTAGTAGTGATTCATTTGGTGATGCAATAGCTTCGCAAATCAATTTTTCATTTCCCCTGAAATGTGTTCAGTGTGACTGCTAAATAGAAAGAGGGTTATGATAGTTTTTGGATGGAATAATATGTTAACAATAGGGTGGTTCAGTTTAAGTTTAGTTATTGACAAATCTAAATTTTACTTATTCAAGGATGATGGTGGGTTCTTCTGTCTTTTGAGATGACACCTCAATCAAGTTATTTGGGCATTGTTTCAACTTTCTTCTCGTGCGACTGCCATGTTGCTCACGGAGAGAAATGATTTTTTCGCAAAGATAAGCCAAAAGAGAGAGACTCAATCCAATCAATAAAACTACAAATGCGCCAGTCAAATTTTTCAGGGACAGGGGCGAAAGTTTGTTTGTTCTGTTTCCAGTTTGGGGTTTTCCTGTACATTGAGGGGGCATTGGGCGGAACCAAGTGTCCCAGAAGTTGACCAGGCCAATTTCTTGCAGATTCAATACTCTATTTCATTGTGCCAATGAACGAAACCAAAATTCCAGCAATTATTGAAAAGCAATTCTATCTTTCTGCTGAATCAATCAGCTTACCCTTGCTGTATGCTTTGCGTGTAGGGACTGTTTTTCTCTAGAGCAAGCGAAGACTTGATGGAGATGAATTCTTCTTTTGTTAGGTGATAGTTACACTTGCCAGTCTTTTTATAATCAGTTCTGATTACATCCTTTAGGTATACGTTTGCCTAGTTTAGTTAGTCAATTCAAAAGCTTTAAAATCACCAAAAATCTCATCTTTATAATGGTTACGTCAAGGAAGACGTTTCTGTATTCTGATTTGACGGCTTCAGCGCAGGCAGACATAGATCCGCAATTAGAGTTCGGGAAGGAGTCCATTTTTATCCTTAATTTCCCGAATAGGCCTGTATGATTGTTGGTCTGTCGCACGTTAAAATCTAGTAAGTCTGATGTTTAAGTACATAAACATTTTTTTTTTCTTGCCGATAGTAAAGTATTCATAAATCCGGATTCCCGTACAAGTAAATTGACATTGCCATTGTCGTCAATAACGTCGTAGACAGATTTGATTAGCGGTTCGCTGATTGGCGTCACGACGTAAGTGAAGAGAGTGGAGGTGTAGGCCTGGACGAAGACGAAAGCGGCCAAGATCCAAACGCCAGCGACTAGTCGATAGGATAATTTTCTCGACCTACAAGGACCACCTAACAAATAAAAAAGTTGTGATTTGCCAATCACATTTATTTTCTTACAGCATGCAAAATATGTCATTTGATTTCCTTGTTTTAAACCTTGTGACAGCAAAGTGCCGTAGACGTAAACATATTGTTTTCCGGTTTCTCCTTTGGTGATTATTTTTTCAGTCGCTGGATTGTCGATTGGTCTTGAAGGTGTTTCAATTAGCGATCGATATTCCAAGTAGCGCTGGATTAAATTCAAAACTGCGATGACGCAAACGATCGATATCCCCAGTCCTAACCAAACCTGGTGATCGAATAAAAGTAGATGCTGTTGAATACGAAAGGTTAAATTCAAGTCATTTAAATATTCAAACCGGCCATTGAAATGGTTTGACGACGGCGTTGATGTTGGCCGTTTCATTAGGGACGGGAATGAGGAAAGCGAAATCATCGTAAATCCATGGCATTGTGAAATCTACGACTGAATTGTACTGGAAGGTCGCGATCGTATCGTGGACCAGCAAATCGGATTTCTTAAAAATTCAGATATTAGTTGTGCATCAGAATTATTTAATCAGCCCGTTAATTTGTTTCAATGATTTCTTTCGATTTGAAATGGGTCGAACTTAACTTGATTCCACAAATAGCTAAAAAGTCCTGGTCCTTTTTCTGACGGCTCAGGTTTGCTTTCCGTCACTCGAACCATTTCGTACCTGGCCGGAAGATGAAATATTTTAATGTTTCAAACGTTGGTTGAGTCAATTTCTTTTAGTTGGTTACGTGAAATTTAAACGTTGCGATAAGAATTCGAGGAGTACTCCTCCTTTGAGCGGTCCAACTAGCCCCTTAGGGTTTCCACTCCAACGTGTCTGTACCGCATCATTATGGGTTAATTCAACTTTATTTTCAACATTGAATCGCAACAAATCGTTGGTGTTTTCCTACCCAAATGACGCGGAGGTGTTGGCCGTTGAGCGTGTTTGCCATTGATGAGGAACCGCGAATAGAAATGAAGAAACAAACGGGAAATATTAAGAAAGGCAAGAGCGACATTGCGATTCAGTTGAACGGATCAGCTGCTTGATTAGTATCTAGTGTCTTTGTTGCCAGCAACGGTCCTATAAATATCCGACAAGAATATTCAACGTGCGCAGTTATTCACTGGATTGAAAAAAAAAAAAAAAAAAAAAATTGTTGTCGAGTTGGTAGGACTAATGTAAATAATTTTAAAATTCATAGATTGTGTTATGTTATGGATGCGCTGCTGCTCGTATTCATCCGGTGAGGTATTGTTTTGTCCAAGCGTGGAATATGGAGTTGCAGGCAAAGTTTTTGAAATTTCTTTTCCATCGGGACTTTATGTTGCATGTAAATCCAAGTTTCATAAATCGTATTCCGCATTCGTATTCAATGTTGTTCGATCTTCTGCGGCATGTGAGATTAAGGCGAACGCCTTAGAAACTTCCAACGAAACATCCAATTTTTTTCCCCCCGATTCAATCAAAATGGATTGAACATTTCCCTTCTCACGAATGCCTGCTGTAATATTTAAACTCGATCCCTCAAGTCAATATCAGGCGAGTCAATATTTTACTCAAAATTGATTTGATCAGACTTCAAGTAATGTCGTGTATTCTTTTTTCCAGCAGGAATGAAGTCCAGTTTCCTGTTTCGGCTGTCGCGATGCTGGATGCAACTTAAAAGATTGCAATATGGCGTGGAATAAATTCGATGCAGCATCAAGGTAATTTGCATTTATTTCACATTTCTCTTTGCGTGCGTTTTATTCCTAAACTCACTTCCAGCGCTCTAACTTCGGATTTGATTTATGCATTTCCATTTGCAATTTGAAATGTTTTTGATTTCCTATAAAGTCGGATGGAGGCAGTAAGTATAGTATAGAATTTTCCTTTCACAACGATTATTCCCACATTACATTTTCTGTCGATAGGGATTAGATTAGAATTGGTCGATCTTCCCTCAGCCTGTTTCAGAAATTCGATGTAGATAGCGTTTCACCTTTGTTTAGGTCGTCTATAGAGGAGAACCCCTGCCGATATAGTAATAAGCCTTGGGAGTTGTCGAGTGAGTTGACACAGGAGAAAAATTGGATCTGATGGATGCGATTGCATGATGGATTTCTGTATTTTTCCGAATTTTTAATCACCCGAAATAATAGGTACATTCGTTTCACGTAATTGATGATGTGGGAGTTTGTTTTGATGTGGTGGAGGATTGAAATGAATTTTAACTGCGGTTGTTGTTGCAAAGTTTTCTGGGACTTCGATTTTCTGGTTTTTATCGACAAATTTTTTATCGCACAAGTTAACACACAAAAAAACAACTGTAAACTCTAACACAACTATTTTAACATTGATTAACTGTCCATTTTGAAATTATTCAATCATCGGTTATATGGATGCTTTAAAACAGTATTTTGAAGTGCAAAATTGAGGTAAGCTTCTGTTGCGTAACTTGTTTAAAAAATGCCTGCTTCTTTTATCTTCATCTCTTTAAATGCACTGACGTAAATGAGTATAATTGCATTACTCGGAACATGCTTAGAAAACGGTAAATTACTGTCTGTTATTGGGCGTTCGGGTGCGGATGCTGTGGCGGTCACGCATAGAAATAATTTTTTCGCAGAGAAATGCCAAAAGGGAAAGGCCGAATCCAACGGCAATGACCAGAAATGCGCCCGTCAAATTTTTTAAGGAAAGTGGGGCCAGTTTGTTTTTCGGCATTGCTTTCCCACTTTGGACATTTCCCGTACATTGAGGGGGCATGGGGCGGAACCACAGGTCCCAGTAGTCGAGCAGTCCAGTTTGTTGCAACTCCAACAATCTTTTTCATTGATCGACAGCGGAAAATAAAATGCTTAGGTTATTAAAACGGCGACATATAATGAGTGAATCGGTCGGATTGCTTACCCGCGGTTAATACTTTTGGTGTAGGGACTGTTTTTCGGTAGGGCTAACGTTGTAACACCCGTCATAAATAAACCGTTTGCTATTTGCAAGTTGCATTTTCCAGTCTTTCGAAAATCCTGTCTTACTTCATCTTTGAGGTAAACCATTGCCTATTGGTTAAGAAATTAAATTTGAAAGCGACAAAGTTTTTGACTTGTTGGAATGAAAATACGCGGAAAATAAGAAATATTTTACGTCGAGAAAGACGTTTTTTGATCCTGGTCTAATGAAATTTACGCAGTCAGACGCCAAAGTGCATCGAGAATTTGGGTTAGAGTTGAGCCTCTCTTGTAGTTTTAGGTTGAGGCCCGTATTGTTTTTGTCCTGCGAATTTCAAGTGGAAAGATAAATCTAAATCAACGGAACGATCCGTTCAAAGAAAATGTGAACTTGCCGAAATGATGGTGTCTGGAGTTCCCGCTTTTCTGACGAATAACTGGATGTCGCCACTTTCCGCTATGGCCTATGTCGTAGGCGGAAGTAATTAGCGGTTGATTAACTGGTGTCACTATGTAGGTGATCAGAGTCGACGTGTAGGCCTGGACGAAGATGAAAGCGGCCAGGGCCCATACGCCAGCGACTAGTCGAAAGGCGAATTGTTTTGATGGACAAAAACCCCCTAATTATTAAAGAACTGTTAGTTTCGTATATCTCTGGCTTTCGCTCTACAAAACTTATTAGTGTCGAAATGATAGAAACCTTGCGAAAGCAAACTGCCGAAGACGTAGAGGTACTGTTTTTCAATCTGCCATTTCTTGAGACGAAGCCGACCACCTTTCTGACTCTTTGTGGGGTTTTCAGGTTGGTTAATAGTCGCCTCGATTGTTGATCGATATTGCAAGTAGCGCTGGATTAAATGCAAAACTGCGATGACGCATCCAATGGATACCCCGAGTCCCAGCCAAACCTGTCGATTCGATAACCAACTTGCAAGAAAATGTCGAATTTTTAATTTGTAAGTATATACGAACCGGCCATTGAAAGGGTTTGACGACGGCGTTGATGTTGGCCGTTTCATCTGGGACGGGAATGAGGAATGCTAATTGACCGTAAAACCAGTAGGCTGTCATATCGATGATTTTATTGCGCTGGAATGTCGGCGGTACATCTTGAATTAAAAAGTCGCATTGCTGTGACAGATTAGGCGAAAAGTAAAACGACCGGTTACTGGATTTTATCTCATGATGTTTTCGTTAAAAAGAAATGAAACAAGCAATGTTTAATCTAGTGTCAATAGAAAAATAACTTTTTTTTTTTGTATCGATTTTATTATGTTCAGGTCGTCTTATTACTACCAGCAAGAATTGACTCATTGGCTATCAAGTCTAGAGAGAAGGAAAATGGAAAAGAAAACTCAACTCCATCAAACAAATAGCTGAAGAGTCCCCGCCCATTTGCCGGTGGCTCCAGTCCGTTTTCCGTCACTCGGACCATTTCGTACCTGCGAAATAAAAGTAAGACTTATTAAGGTATGGTTCTTTTTATATAGCAATTAAATGGTTCGTAAAATGGTCTTACGTGAAATTCAATCTGGTCGACAGGTATTCAAGAGCGACGCCCCCTTTGAGTGGCCCTGACAACCCCTTTGGGTTGCCTTGCCAACGAGGCTAGAATGATTGTAATTATACATTTTTATTGATTGAAGTTAAACTGAGTTTTCAGATTTTTTACCATACCCAGATGACACGAATGTGCCGACCGTTGAGTGAATTCCACGTCGACGACGTTGAAGAGCCACAACTTGAAACGGCCAACCAAATGAGCAAAGGTAACGTGAATAAATTCATTGTAGATTAAACAGGCCTATTTGTTTTCTTTGGGTTCGTCAGACCAACGACAAATCGTTTTAAAGTTTTTTTTTTTTTCACAGAACGGGATCTTTAAATTTAATGTTAACGGGAATTTCAATGTAATTATTAAGAACCGCGCCGCGAAGGAGATCATTAGGCTGATCGTTGCCAACGGGGACTGATCAGTAGGAGATGAGAGGATTTCTTTTATCTGTTATGTTGCTCTTTGGCTATACAGTGCTACACTCTCTAAAGAAAGGAGGAAATGATAGATGTACGCCATTGTTTTATTCACGACCCGGTTAATCTAGGATTCCATTTCGATTTCGATTGACCGTTGGATATCTAATGCAATGCTTTGACGTCAAGTCCTAGTGCAACATTTATGGCTGGGAAGTTTCTCAATTTTTTACTATTCACTGTTTGATCCTGTTTCATCAATCTGTTGATAATCAATCGGCTTCCTAGAAGTACATTGTCCACAGAATACTGAGCTCCGAAATAATAGATCAGTTGAATAATAATCCCTCACGAGCGAATCAACATCGTTAGCGCTAACTAAATATTTACCTGTTTCCCGAGAATTTAATAGTTATTTAATATTTGGCGCAAATGTAGTTGGCCGGTATGGTGCGATAGTGTCGTGAATGAGTGTTTCATCCCGGAAATCCATTATTCACAAGTTACTGAGCTCAGGAATAATGTATCAGTTAAAAAAATCCTTTAAAAGCGAATCAATAACGTGAACGACATTGGCGTTCTGGTAAGGACCAATGATTATTTGATATCTCGCTCTGAAATATTTAATAACATTTAACAGTCTTAACTTTGAAAAATTTACAAGGTTTTATTTTCTTCAGTTGAATCTACTACTTACTGTGTAACTTTTGGGTGTTTGTTTTAGTTCGCATTGCGTGGAAAAATTGGATTGGTTTCATCAAGGCAATCGAGGATCCCAATCGAGGAAAACCAGAGGCGCCGACGACAAGGTTAGCAAGTTCTACATTTGTGTTTATTTATTTACTCTAGTTCGAGCTAGCTAGGATGTAGGAAGAAAGTTACACATTTCTGAATCTCAACTCAAGGCCTCTCTTTACCGATAAATGAGAAAATCGAGTCTATTAACTACGCAACTATGTCGATCGTGTTTCATTGGTTACGCTTAAAAATGTACACGTAAACCAGAAAATTTGAAAAAAAGATTACTCAAGTCGAGTTACAATGTCGCCGATTATTCAAACTGTATCAAATTCTCTGGGACAGATGCGTAGGAAAGACTGGGTTTTTTCATCCTCCGCCACCAATGTATGGCATAGTAAACAAATGTCTTTCCATCTGTCGTAAACTCATGCCTCGTTTTTCTTTAATATTATCGTCACTCAAAAAGACAGGAGCGAGAGAAAAGATTTAGAATTAACTTAATGTGGATCACCAATTTTTGATTTGTTTGCTTGCTGATGTGATTTTTTTTTTCGGTATGATTTATACACAAGCCACCAAATATAGGCAAAGAAAAAGCTAAGACTGCCAAGATTCCAGTGTCATTTCTTAGCTTTTTTTCTTGCTAGGTGGGTTGAGTGTTGTTGAGGCAGTAAGGCCAAGAAAATCAAGATTAATTCAAATAACTAGCGGTCAAATATCGATGTTTCCATTTGCCGCCATTATGGTTGTCGTATGTTTTGGCTAAATTGCGCACGGGTTTCAAGGACTGTTATTGAACAACTCTGTGGTTCGTTGTCAGTTGGCGTGCAGGTATTCTGGGTTAAGGGACTAACAAAGAAGGAAACTGCATTTCTATCTTTACCGTCTTTGAGTAGACGTAATCAGAAGATTGCTCTTGGAGAAATCTCGTCCATTTTATTAGTGGTAGGCTGGTAGCGCGCAGTAATTCACTTAAAAAAAAATTTGTTTTGGATACGGTAGGACATTTGTAAATAATTTTAGAGTTCATAGATTGTCTTTTGTTATGTTTTGGGTACTAATCCATAACCTCGAATTTTTGAGTTGTAGGCAAATATTTTAAATTTTCTTTTCGATCGGGCCTTCCATCGCATGCAAATTCATGATTAATAAATCGTGTGCATCATTCGTATTCAACGGAGTTGTTCGATCCCCTGTGACACGCGAGATTAAGGCAAAACGCAATATAGAAACTTCGGATTCAATCCACAACAGAAAATAATCAAATTTTTTTCCCAGATTCAATCAAAATGGATTCAGCAATTCTCTTATGAATAACTAGTCTACTGTAATATTTAAACTCGGTTCTTAAAGTCAATGTCAGGTAAGACAATATTTTACACAAAATTGATCTGATTATACTTCGAGTAATTTCATGTATTCTCGATTCCCGTAGGAATGTTACCCAGTTTCCAGTTTGTGCTTCCCTGTTCCAGTTTCAATGCCCGATTAATCACGAGAGTGACGGTTCTGTTCATCGGGATTCGCGATTCAGAATCAGGATCGTGGGATTCATCCTATACTCAAATAAAGTTTTATTAAACGGCATCTAGTGATTGCGATTACAAACAAAACATTTCTTTTCAGCTTCGTCTGCTGCACTGTACTGCACGTGCATGAAATCAAAAGATCAGATTGAGATGGGTGTCCCTAAACTATGGACTTGGACAGTCCATTTTGGACTACTAAACTATGGACTTCGATCGAAAACTATGGACTTCACCAGATGGCGCTGCCTGTCCGAAACTATGGACTTGGGGACCTAAAATATGGACTTTAACCTGCAGAAACTATGGACTCCATCAGATGGCGTTATATCCGAAACACTGGACTTGGCGTCTAAAGTATGGACTTTAAATGTATAAACTTGGCTTAGATCCGAATATTTTCGCTTAAGTTTTAAAAGGTTAAATGAATATATCTTTTAATTAAATTTAAGCAAACCACAAATTCATTCCGAATGGTGTATTGCGAATATTAATACACGATTTACAAGGTACATTTTGAACATTTCAAAAAAGGTTTTATTATTCTTGATTTGACATTTGAGAAAAGAAATAAAACAAAGTCATTTAACGTTTAAATGCAAGATGAGCAATACCAGAGCACTTTTTTGCACTTGATGGCAGATTCAGGTATGTTCTCGCATTCCGGATGGAAATATTCTTTGCAAATGTTGCACTGTACCATAACGTGAAATTTTTTAGGAAGGAGTTTATGAAATCAAAAGTCGGGCATCCGACACACACAGAAGAGGGGAATGGAAATTTGTTTCTTTGGTCTCCAATTTGAACGCGTTCGGAGTCCTTCGGTTGGAAAAGGAATGATTGCGCCGTCGGAAATGCATTTCATTAGATGGGAGCGCATTTTTGACCCATCAAACCTCAATTCAGATGGATTAAATGAAAATGCCCAGGCTGTCGCAAATGCGATGGCATATAATCCGCAACTTCCGCTTTCTTTTTGGCTTTCGCATTACCCATTATACCCATTATGTTTATCCCTTTATTTTTTTAAGATATGGTAGTGGTTTTGTTAATAATGGAGCTATTGATCTTTTAGGTACACAGTATGAACACATTTCTCAAAAGAGGGAATTAATTTTAAATGTGCTGCAGAACCGCTTATGTCTCTAAAGACTGTTCTTGCCCTATACGTTGTTTTATATAAAAGCAAAAGTCAATTTAAAAAAAAATGAGATCTTAAGTATGAATCGAAGATATAAAAAGCATAGCTCATCATCTGATAGAAAGCTTAAACCTATTAATTAAGCAAAAAAGATATGTAGCTCATGCTTCTCTTGCAATTGGTGCTTTACTTGGACAACCCGAATTTTCAATTTTATCTTTAGAACCGGGTAAACTTAGTGAGAGTAATGTGGATATAGGAGGAAGGAATATTAGTTAAATTCGCAAATAGAAGCTTAAAAATATATAAGAGATTTTGCCTTTAATTAACACGGAAAAACATCTTGTATTTAAATCGTTTTATAGATCGGATAAAGCAAGACAGCGAATTAATAAAAAATAATACTTTAGAAGAAATTAACAAAAAAATAGAATATTTTACAAAAATATATCCTACCGCCGACGGAATTCTACCAAGCAGTGTTCTGGCATTTGATACTATTATTATAATAAAAAACTATGAACCAAACAAATTTTGGCTTTAAAAAAGTAAGTGTCCCGCCAGCTCTAGAAAGCTCGTGGCTTCTTGTAGTTTATTGAACGGACGTTAAATATTTAAAACAAAAAAATGATAGAACGATTCGTAGTTTATGTTTTATGTTGAATTTGGATAAAGTCCATACTTTTCAGGAAAAGTCCATAGTTTAGTATGGCCATTGGTGGAGCGTTCAGGTTCTAAAATATGGACTTTGACAGGCAGCGCCATCTGGTGAAGTCCATAGTTTTCGATCGAAGTCCATAGTTTAGTAGTCCAAAATGGACTGTCCAAGTCCATAGTTTAGGGACACCCGATTGAGATGGTGAATTATTTGAAATTTATTTTGTTTATTTTTAGACTTTAGATATTTTGTTGATTAAGAAATTGCTTGCTGGCTCATCATCTCATAAATGGACTAAAGATGTTATGTGTTTTCAGGAAAAACAATAGGCAAGCATTAACTTCAAAGACAACATTGGACTATGGAAGGATAAAGAAAAGAAAAAATAATCTTTTTTGGAACTGCAAATAAAGGTGTGTATTTTATTTGCATAAGAATTGGTAGAAGAGAATCAAAGTCATGAAGTTAATTAAATCTATTACTAATAATCTTTTCCAGTGTGTGAAGACATAAGAATAACCCTGGATGCCAACGATGATGGGAGTGATTAATTATGAAACTGCTAAAATAGTTGACACCCCTGAGAGTAGGAAACTGCTATTGAATCCCTACAAAGTACTGCACTCGTAGTAATCATACAGCAGAAGACTCACAATTTGAAGACATTATGGTGATTGATGTGCTTGGTAGGCCTAAATAGGATCTGGGCATCTGGCAACACCAATCAAAAAGTAAAACAGATTTATCATGTCAAGTACTCATTGCAATTTTATTTTTCTGTTACAGAAAGTTGTTGTAAAAAGAAAGAAGGGTTGATCCAGAAGCCCAAACCAAAAAAGAAGTCCAAAACTTTTGTGTTGCAATCTGTTATCTTTACCACAGAGTTCTCAGAAGTTGGTGGCAAGTGGCAACAAAAAGTTCCTCATGGTAGCAGTTTTTAATTCTCAATAAATTTGAATGAGTGGATTTCATTAACCATTTTGAAATTGATTTCTAGGAACTGTTTAAGCTTATTCTTGACATGAACCATACAGAAGTTTACCAACAGTTGGGCATGTCACCACCGAGAGGATTTCTTCTTCACGGTTCACCATGCTGCGGTAAAAAGTCGTTGGCTTATGCTTAGCCTTAATTTTATTTATTGGGCCATACTTCGCGTTTGTTATCTTTTACATGTAGGAACTTAAAATCCTCTTTATTTTTTCTTTCAAAGATGCCGCTCCAGAGCTAGTATGTGATGAGTTTGGAGAGCCAATCTGTTTCCTGTGTTAAAAAGCGACGTCTTACGATTGCATGTGTAATATTTTAGACGAAATTTACGCCTTCATGCCAAAGAGAGAAACTGCTCAACGAGAGACGGAACGAAGGATTATTGCCCTGGTATGGTGCTAAACTTTGATTTTTCACCTAAATTTCTTTAATTCACTAAAAATTTTATGAAACATTTTGGCAACCGAGACAGAAATATTCCGGTATTGGTTATGGGTGCTACGAACAGACCAGACGCCTTAGATCTGCCTCAAGAAGAGCTGGCTGCTGGCCGGTTCGACCGAGAAATAAAACTTGGAATACCAGACCTCGCCGCAAGTGAGAAGATTCTCAATGTCCAAGAACCTCAGTTTAGCTTTGGATTGTTCTTTGCTTTGAACACATCGGGATACGTAGAGGCGATCGGGATACGCAGCTTGCCTTGGCATCCAAGGCTGGCTGATAGCTGTGAATAGGTACATAAAGATTTGGTATTCTGTTTTTCACTTCTAACCGTTAGTTGACAATATCATTATTTTAGGGCTTTTGAACGGATGAAGTCCATATATTTGGGTACTTAAGGAATAATTTCGGTAATTTGAATTTAGCAATTTTTTTTATAGAAATGAGTTTTTTTAGGCAACAGTGCTCTTTTTTTATTTTTTTTATTTTGACTTAACAGAATTGGCAACACCTTGCCCAGTTCCAGTTTTGACATTGCCGAGCCAGAGAGCAGAGACATTGTTCTCCAGTACTGTTCGAAATGTTTGTAGGCTGATTGCTTCACGGTGTAATTTCCACCGGCTGCTTCACAGAATCTCCAAGTTTTCTTTATTGATCTTACGTTTCAACACCTGCCCTTGGACCTACACTGACGTTCGCCAGGATTTGATTGCATACTCATGCTGATTGTATTTGATGCCAAGAAAGCTTTAAAGGTTAAAGGAAAGGCCCCCCTTCTGTGTAAGTATTCATGTATTTCAATATTGATCTATGTGTGAAGTATTTGTCTATCTTTGTTATTGACATTTTTCTTTGCTTTCTTTATTGCAGGTTTGGCAACTGCCGATCTAAATGGTGCTGTTTTGTTCATTCCTGTCTGAAGATACGTAGCCTGCACTTAATTTTTACAATCAGGTGTGAATTGTTTGTCTATGTTTGAAGGTGAAGGTTTTTCTTTAAGTCTGAAGAGTGTTTGAAAATATCTGGTAGATAGCTATTGACCAAAGAAGGGGATTCAATATCATCGATGAACAGATTTAAATTATATAGCAGTTCTAAGTTTCTAACTTGAGTTGCACTATCTGTGTTACCTGAAATTTGTGGCAATTGACCAATTGTATTTAATTTTAAATAAGCGAGTAATGAAATATACAAAATAAGTGATACTAGAATTGTGTTTATTGTTCCCACCTCCACCCACAATTCCACCACATTTTACAATCACATACATACATACACGTATACACTTAAGTTAACCCGTTGGCTGCCACGCCATACAACCCGTAGATTGCTCTCTACTACTACTCTACGCGCCACGTCTGAAGGATCCATGGCCAAGGTGGGACTTGCCATTGCTGACAAGTCCGGGCTGATAAGGGGAAGTCCCTATGGTGCATTGCCTAACAGGGCCTTTCGGCGCGGCCAATGCTAAGGAGCTAGGGGAGAACAAAGGCGTGGCAGACAACGGGTTAACTAACACAAAACAAACGCAACAATACCAACAATACCAACAATACGATGATCCACGCTGACATTTTAGGGCTGCCGTCAATCTTTTGGTGTTCAATGTTCATCTAGGCAACATCTCTGCATTACCTGAATACAAAGAGAAAACCGTTACTATTACGCGACATGACAATTGAACGTACAAATAGGTAACAGTGATCAGGTTTTTGGCTCAAAACTTTAACAGCTCGCATTATTTAAGGCTTAAACATAGCTGGCAATATTGAGAAATGTAAACAGAACAAAGCTCACTTGCTAGTCTTTTTAAAAAAATCCGGAAGTAAACCGGAAGTAACCACAGCGCCTTAACCATTGAGCTGTCGTCGAAATAAACCACATATTCGTGATCTCCATGAAATTTGGGGTCGATTAGGTGTGATTTAAACGAAATCCAAAATTTGGCCAAAATCGAGAATTTTCCTGAACTATAGTTCAGGAAAATTTTCGAAACCGGAAGTACGAATACGTAAAAAACAAAACATGAACTTTACCACAAATTTTACGAGGATCACGAATATGTGGTTCTTTCGTACGTCAGATGAATATTTACTAAACTACAGACTGAAATGAGTAAACCGGAAGTAGAAATAAAAAATCAAATATCGAAAATCTAACAAGTGAGCTTTGTTGGGGGAATAGTTACTGTTACTTATCACTAAATATTTCAACAAAATAACAGCCAATAAATGTTTAAAGAGATGTGCAAAGTAACTGAAACTGACTGTTTTGACAGCTGCACATTTTCAAAAAGTCATCTAGCGTTAGAAAAAAGAAACGTCCAGTAAAACTTTGTTTGCGCGTAAGAAGGGCCTGATTTTGGAAACTATTTACACAGACAGAGTTTAACGCAACTAGGCTATTAGCAGATAACCTATGAAAATAAGTCAATTGTTGGGTACCTCGTGGTGTTGGTAATCCCGTGGTGAGTGACTGCAGGTGTGTAACAGCGGACGGAAGCGATCACAGGAGTGGTCTAACTCGTCAGTGCTAAGACGAGTTGAGTAGCAGCATGAGAAGCAGTGAAGCTAGATGAGCGTGCGTCACGAAGATATCGATGATGCAAAACGTCCATGACTTTTCTGTCCCCGTGCAGGGACCACACAATTCCATCAAAGAAACTGCGTTGTAGATTGAAATCGGCGGCCGACTCGAGATCCGAGGGACGTAAAAAATAATGCTGAAAAAAAACGAATTCGAAATCAAAAGCAAGCTTAAACGAATTAAAATTTTTGCGTCTTACTTAAAGATTTTGCAGGAAATCAACCACTTCCGGCTGTCCACTCCACAAGAACGGCTTCTGGCGGGAAAAAATGGCACACATGCATCCGCAAGACCAAATGTTGACCGGAGATTATAGTGAGGAACACATCCAGGATTCCAAATCCTAAACACATGTAAAATTCAATGACATTTGATATAAGAATTGAATGGCGATTGATATAAGAAACCAAACAAAGGTCCAAAAGAGCTCGAGACTTGCACCTCATCTACATCTACTCACCAAGTCATGATCATCCCGTCCTCACCGAAAAGCAACCAATACACCACAAACAGCTAAAGCCCCAAACTTCAAAATTGGTGGTAACAATCGACGTCAGTCCTTTGAATTTAAAACAACAAAAAAAAACAATAATAAGTAACAAATAATTGTGTCGAAACTTTAATTTCGGTTATTACTTTCGCCTAAAGCATCGCTTTCTCAGTCACAGGTAAATGGCACAGTATTTATCTCATCATGGGTAGAGCCAAATGAAAAATTTTAATTTGGGCACTTTCACATAACACTTCTAAGCCATTCTAGTTCATAACTTACTTGAAGGGAAAAACAACGGTACAATTGTGCGCAATTGTGCATAAGATCGAAGATTTGAACTGAATAAAAAGGATCGATTCGTTGACGATGTTTCTTTTGCCCTTGTTTAGTTTGTAAGGGGATTTGCGTTTATCTGTAACTCGCGTTTGGAAAACCAGAGGCAAAAAAAAAGGACATAAGGGTAACTAAAGCACAAGTAAAAGATGTGGAAAATTCCAGAAGCCAACAACGATTGGCAAACCAAATGAATAAGTTGTTGGTCACACAAAGCTTTCCACAACGCTAAAACTACTATTGTATAATCCAGAGACCTTACCTTAACAGGCTGGTAAGGTGAGGGGTGATTTATTCTGGGAGATGTTATTCAAGAGGGGCTCCTGCTCCCATTAAGCTGCTGATAAATATGGAAGAGTGAGTTTTGGGTGAAGCAATTCAGCATATTTCTGAAATACTGATTGAAATAATTTAGTTGTATTAAATGTTCTGGACACAGTGGCACATTTTTACCTCTTTGAATGCAATGTTGCTTTCAAGTAATCAGGAAAAACAACACAGTGTGACAGCACTTCGCTGAAGCAGGTGCGTAATATGAGTCCTACATGTTTCAAGGGGAAATTAAGTAGTGGTTGCATCAAAACAGAAAAGTCTATGTTTTATTTACCTCCTTCTAATATCTGATTAGTAATTCCATAGCAGGAAGGATCAGACAGATAGGAAACAGTTTGAGTCAGGTGACGAAAACCAGACGTTGTTAGCCTGTCAGGTAGTACTCAATCTGAATTTCAAGTAGAAACCAGATATGGTCATATGGGAATAAATATAAACTAGTCAGGCACTAGAAGCAGTAAAGATAACTTACATTTGATATGGTGTTGAATTTATTCCAAAAACATAAGGAAAACTACGAAGAAAGCATCCAGAACTTTCTACAGGACTACAAAACAATGCGATGTTAGCGACATCTTACTTCTATCAAACGGACCATTTTACCCAATCACTTTTTTTTAGGGGGAAAGAGTTCAAAAATTGAAACTTGATTACTTTTAAAAACACGAGCAACTTGAAAAGGTACTGCTTGCTAAGTGCAAATTCAGGCAACTCATATGCTACAACATATTTTCCGACAGTTACCAAATCAAAATTGTTAAAGCACATGTTAAAAGAATTGTTTTCATCCGCCCGCTCGCAACAATGTGGTTAGTTCATTACTTGGGTCATTAACTAATAAATTGACCACTTCGGCTTTCGACATTCACATTACCTACTCCCGGTTATTAAAACAGCTACTGTATGTTCAGCACTAGGAGGTCGAGTTTGGCTAGCTAACCTCTCCGTCTACATTGTAGATTTATAAGATCATTTTTTTATTACAAACAAAGCAGAATGTTGAGAAATAAAAAGTGAATCTTGATCGTAGTATAAAACTGATTTTCCGTTGAAAGACAATCTTAATCTTTTCTATCGAAAATTGCATAAACTTTTTTAAATGACGCGTACACGTTTGAAAAATTTATTAAATAATAATCTCAGAATTAAGACAAAGCAACTGACAATGCGAATTAATATTAAGGGTAGACAGCAGGGGCGTTGTAGGCTTGGGCTTTGTAGGCTGGAGTGGGATAGGCTGGAGTGGGATAGGATGGAGTGGTGTAGGCTGGAGTTTTGTAGGATGGAGTGGGGTAGGCTGGAGTTTTGTACTCTGGCTCCTTGTAGAATGGCGCGGTGTAAGCAGGGGCGACGTAGGCCGGTTGTTTGTATTCGGGAGCCTTGTAGGATGGAGCGGAGTAGGAAGCATCAGCTTTGGATTGAGGCTCAACGTACTCGGGGTACTTGGCTTCCCCTTCGTATTTCACATCAGCGGTGTATCCGTTGGCGTCAGCCTTGTAGGTGACGATCTGGACGCGGCTGTCGGGGAGAACCACACGATAAGATCCAGTGACTACGTTGTAGTCAGATTTCTCGTTGTGCTCAAAGTCAGTGTAAGATTCTTTATCCTGGACATCGTATCCGAAGCTGTAGGGTTGAGGGGCCTGAAAATGGAATTCAATGTTTGCAAATTAATTTTTGTCATTTGAGTTATTTAATTGAATTCAAACTTACGTATGTCACTTCTTCGTATTTAGGGGCCTCGTATTTAGGGGCTTCGTACTTGGGAGCCTCGTAGGAATCGGCAGCAGCGAACGCAATAAAGGCAATCAGGATAAAGAACTGGAATTTAATTTTAAAAAAATAAAATAAATTTAAGCAATTTAGAAATATTCAGTTTGTGAAATGTGAAATTGTGGTTACGATTTTTACCTTCATGTCGGAGCAGTAGTTGACTTGTTTGAAACAGCTGGATAACTGATACTTTCCAACCGAATCATCCACGGTTTTATACGAAAAAAGAGAGTTGACAACCAACGGCAATATGAGGGTGGAGCTGTAGGTAAAAAAGAATGTGAAGGTAAAACCGCAAATTTAGATAGGAACATGGGACAGTATTAGATCGTACGAAAAACGAAATATCAATGCATTGGAGACTATTAATCGTTTTCCGAATTTGGCCGTCAATAACTTTCTCACGCAAAAACGTTACATAAATCTCTGTGGCAATTCACATATTTTAACGTTATCGGCTATGATGATGAGTCTACAATAAAATAACGTTTATAAAAAATTCGTTTCTGTTTTTTAAATTACTATTGTAATAAAGTACAATTTTGCGTGCCTAACATTCAAGGTTAGGCGAAATATTTTCTTGCGCAGGTTTCATTGTCGCAAACGCAAACTGGACGTGTTCAAATGTCGGTCAGTACTGTCGTAAGTCGTTCAACTGTTTTGTATCGATGCCCATAGCAATATAGCAATACTATCTCACCATTCAAATGAATCGGTACCAGCGCAGTAATTTAAATTATATTGGATCACCTTGCAACTTCACTTTTATTAGAAAGTACACCAAGTAGGTCACTCATCCTTCAAAGAGAATTATTCGAGTAAGATCCTCCTATTTCAATCGATTTTTTCAATGCTAGTGGCATCTTTTTAAATGAAATTTTATTATCGTTAGGATTAATATTTCACCGCGTATTATTTTCCCGAATAAATATTTCTTTACTATTTCACCGCGTTATTTCAATTAAATTCCCCTGTCTTTAAATTCAATTAAAAAATCAACGATTTTAAATTTCAAAGATTCGATTTCGTTTCCTCGCTAAAATGAATATTAATCGGCAAGTTAAAAAAAAGGGAACTTTAGGTGTATCGGGCGTATCTGTGAACCAACATTCAGGTTTGAACCGAAGGAGAAAGAAATACCTCGATTGGGACATTTTTACAACCTGTGAAAATAAGTATCAAACAACCGGGTTTCAGAGATTCCTCAACGAAATAAAAACTGAGAATTTAAATTTAATGAAACAACTTTTCTGGGGTGATGCACCGCACATAAAAGAACTTCAATATCTCAAATCTCTTTGGCCGATCCAATCCATCTTACATCAGTGGCTGGTACAGAAATAACGGAAAGGCAAGACCGTCTCACTATCCTACCTTAGAAAGAAACAACTGTTACCATTGTAATTTCAATATAGAGATATCGTTGATTGCATTATATCGGATGCTACAAATGCGACGTGACTAGGGCAACGTGATCTAACTATTGCCCCAAACAAAGACTTAAAATAACTTGGGAATATTTGCGGCATTAAAAAAATAAATAAATCGATTCCTTCCCGAATTTCCCAAATTCTGTTGATCTAGAGACAACATGGCAACAATATAGTCAGACGCAAAGCCAACTGCAGAAAACATCAGCAAAGCTACTGACAAGGTAACGACGATTCATGTTTCTTTGATTCCTTCGAATTCTTTAGATTTTACAATTGTTAAGGTTAGAACAGAAACCTCAGACGAAATAGACTGCGAATGCAATAAAGCTGTGACAGGTAATCGTTACAGTTGAAATGTTATCGGTATGTAAATGTCAACACTAACAACTTCATTCGGTAGCCCACATAGAAAATTTGGAATCTGTCAGCTATTCAAATCATCTTCCAAACTGCCTTTGAATTTTGAATAATTAATGTGCACTGCATTCAATACGATGGCCGCAAGTCACCAAGAAAAATCCATTAAATAAAATATGCGCTGCAGTGAATAGAAAGCATCAGCTGCAATGTTCTGTACCCTTGGTTTTCAACTATCATAGCGAGAAAAAAAAACAACAACTAAGAACAACGACCGTAATAGTTAACTCCTGTACAACCTGAACCACCCAATAAAAATTGAAAAACAAAAAAAAACAACAAAAACGAACATACCATTTCTGTTTAAAAGTTCCAAGACGGGCTTTTTTCCTTTTCTTTTACTCTTTCGCTATGTGGAATCTGCTGTGAGCAAATGTTCAATCTGGAATACAATGAAGAGAAAAAGAATTAAAATCTTCAGCAATAATAACAGGATTATTGTCATACAATTCTCAAATTCAAATAAGTTAACCAAAACATACCGTTGGTAGGAGGTTGTCAATGTCAAATGAATAATTTCAAACACCAACAATTCCTACTGCGAATCGTATCCGTATCAGTTTCGGATACATACACTCACCTTAATGTCACATAAAAGAAATCCAAAGTATCGTACAACTAAACCGAAACTATGCCTGAAAATACGAATATCGCAGATGAATTTTAAAATCTGAACTAACATGTGATGTGGTCCTACAACCTTCGAACAGTTGACAACCGTTGCATTATGTACGCGTGAATAAAGCAATACCGAATGTTCTTTGAAGACAAAATGCATAAATCGACAAAATATCACATACTAGCCTAAATCACGAAGAATTATAGACTTGATGACGACGGTAGTATGCTTGTCTCCAAAACAAATAGTTTGTTTCCACTCGGTGCAGTGACGTACTTTAAAACATACTCACGGGTATTTAAGGGATAGTTGCTGGCCACCAAGACATTAGACGGTCAGCAAATGCGATCAACTGAATCGCAATGTCGCTCTTACCTTTCTTAACATTCTTCACTTGGTTCTGCATTTCTTTTCACGGTTCCTCACCGACGCCCAATCCGCTCAGCGGCCAACACCTCCGCGTCATCTGGGTAACAAACAATTATTTGTGCATTCTTATTCATTTAAATCAAGTTTGATTAATCCGGAATTACGTAATTCGTGGCAGACACGATGGAGTGGAAACCCCAAAGGACTATTTGGACCGCTCAAAGGAGGAGTGCTACTGGAAATCTTGGCGAAACGTTTAAACTTCACGTAACCAACAAAATTAAAATTTCTTTTTCGTTTTACTGACCATTTAATTAATCCTCCGGCCAGTTACGAAATGGTCAGAGTGACGGAAAACAGACAGACGCCAACGGAAAAAGAACGTGGACTTTTCAGTTATTTGTGGGATCAAGTTGAGTTCCAAATTTTTTCATACTAACTAGGCTAAGATGACAGGAGGTGACAGTCTAACAAAAAATAATGATTAATCATAGCAATCTGAACTACTGGTTCACGATACGATCCCGATATTCCAGTACAATAAGATCATTGACATGACCTTACCTTGGATTTACGACCACTTCGCTTTTCTCATTCCCGTCCCTGATGAAACGGCCAACATCAACGCCGTCGTCAAACCGTTTCAATGGCCGGTTGGCACATTTTAATGGGATAATTATCCTGTTGTAAAAAAAGAAAATAAAAATCGTAAACATCATTATTCAATCGACAGGTTTGGCTGGGACTGGGGGTATCAATCGCTTGCGTCATCGCAGTTTTAAATTTAATCCAGCGCTATTTGGAATATCGATCCGAATTCGAAATGGATTTTAAAACCAGCAATAAACCACAGCCAGAAAAGTTAGCAAACGATGATCAACTTCGTTTCAAGAAATGGCAAATCGGAAAGCAATATCTCTACGTTTTTGGCAATTTGCTTTCACAAGGTTCAGAACCCCCGACAATTCCTTTGCGTCACACCTTTTACAGGTATTTTGTTTTTAATTAGGTGGACTCTGCCCATCGAAACGACTACCTTACCGACTAGTTGCTGGAGTGTGGACCCTGGCCGCTTTCTTCTTCGTCCAGTCCTACACCTCAACTCTGTTCACTTACGTTGTGACGCCAATCAATCATCCGCTAATCAATTCCATCTACGACGTTTTAGAAAATAAAGATATCAATTTAATCATCAGAGAAACGGGATTTATAAACACGCTACTAATGGCAAGTGGAAAACGTTAACGAATTCAAACTGCATAAAACATTAACACAATGAATTTCAAATTGTACACCAAGATAGAATAACAATTTAACGGGACTATTTGCGACATTACGTAAAAAACTCGACTCCATCCCGAATTCTCGATGCGTATCGTTGCCCGAATGTATCAGTCCTATACAAGCTGGATCAAGAAACGTTTACATTGACGTAAGACAATTAAGACATCTGCTGCTCTTATTTTTGGCTTCAAAATATTTCATCCTTTTCAATTGATGAATGACTAGGCAAATGTTTACCTAAAGGATGTAATCAGAAATGATTTTAAAAAGACTGGCACCTGCAATTTGCAATTGGCAAAAGAAGGATTCATCGGCACTATGTCTTCGCTTGTCCTACCGAAGAACAGTCCCTACACCCAAACAATAAGCCAAGGGTAAGCCAGTAAGTTCCAAAATGTTGTTTGAATTTTCTAATTTATTTCACATGTTGGAAAAAAAAAAAAAGGGTATTGGAAATTCAACAAATTGGCCTGGTCGACTTCTGGGACACCTGGTTCCGCCCAATGCCTCCTCAGTGCAACGGAAAACCCCAAAGTGGAAAGAAGAAAAAGAAAACATCTGCTCTTTCCCTGAAAAATTTGACTGGCGCATTTTTAGTTTTACTTGTTGGACTGAGTCTCTCCCTTTGGGCTTTTCTTTGCGAGAAAATCATTTCTATCCGTGAGCAACATGGCAGTCGCACAAGAAGTAAGTTGAATCAATGCCCAAATAACTTGATTGAGGTGTCATCCAAAACGACGGAAGAAGAACTACTATAAGCCATGTGATAAGTAAAATGTTGCTTGGTGTAACAATTAATTAAAGCCTAGAACTAACCAACCTCTAACTATGTCTTAACAATGCCTTATGCTTAGAATGCCTCTTATTCAAAGGATATAATACTCCTAATTATACACGAAAGTAGTGGTTGAATTTAAATTATGATTCAAGCCGGAGAAGACAATTTCCGACTAATTGTTTTACTATCATAATTTCATTTAGCAGTGTTATTACTTATTACTTCTTGAATGTCAATAACCTTAACGTTAACATAAACCTGGCACACAAGTCAATTATAGTCCAGTAAAAATGTCAGAATTAAAACCGATTTTGACAAATCACGACTGCGGTTGAGAAATCTCGGCTATCAGAAATTAATGTTCACCACTCATTTGTAAGACGAAACATGAACCCAAAATACACAAATCAAACAGAAAGAGGAAAAGGATTCGTTTGTCAAATGGTGAGCTTACCCCGGTTTCCGGTCCATTCACCGTGGATCGGGAGCTGTGCTGTCCACGACGTAACTTGTTTTCAGTTGGCATCCAGCAGTGCGAAAACAAGGCCGGAACATTAATCACACGATGAACAGGATTCCGGCTCATCAGCTCAACCTTAAAACCTATATCAAATATCAATTTAAAGAAAGAAAATAAAAAATCCTTTTTTTTTTTTTACAAAAATCCACTACAAAAAATATCAAAAACAAATAAAATTAATAAAGAAGATCTAGAGTCTAGATAGGAAGATGACGTAAGGGGGAAAAAATGGAACGCAAGAAATTTTGAAATTGCATTTGCGTGATCTCTGTGGCATAATCCAAAGGGAGATAAAATGAATAAACCTAGCTCAAATTTCAACCCAGAGAAGGAAAAGAAAATTCAATATTGAACGACACAATGACAAGAATTCGCTTTTCCCTACACATACATCAATTAATAATTAACGCTTCAATACGCTGGAATACATATTTGCCCTGCTCTGACTATATGACACTTTTCTCTTCCGGAATTAGCACTACCATAAAAACATTCAATAGCCCGCAAAAGAATTTCGAACGAAATGAAGATTAGCGAACGAGAATAACAGAAATAAAGTACATTCGTTTACAATAAATGCTTGATTCGGCTTGATTAAAACTCGGAAGCGGCCATGCAACACCTATAGTCTAAAAAGAATTACGTTGTCATGTTCACGCAGTCATGAACAGAAAGCAAATGATTCGACGCCAATCACGAGCAGATATAGATTTTAAAATTTGCTCCACAATCCCCATTTTCTCCTATATTAGAGGTTAACGTTTAACGATGTAACCGCGATGATGTACTTCTACGAAACGAGAAAAAAATTCAAAAACTTTGCCTAATCAATAAAAATTAATTTAAGGTAATGAATGTCATACTTTCTAAAACGTTTTTCTGTCTAATGGTAAAAAAATACATTCACGCTCGTTAGCAAGCCTCAACCCTCTAATCCAGATTGTTCCAATAGATATTAAATTTATAAAAAAAAAAACACTAAAGTCTGACTAACCTCATGCTGATTGGCACGGCACTGGCGGTGGAATTTCCTCCCCTTTCTTGCTGATCCTCGGTAGACTACCTTGTTCCATTCCCGTGGGTCCAACCTGAGAATAAGTCACACAAGGGAACTTATTCGAACGAATTACTACAACATGAAGGAATTTTAATGAGGTTGAAAATTCCGTTATCGATGTTCATTATCCATAAAATATATCTCGTAAAACATTAAGTATTTAAGGGAAAGAGAAACAAATGAATATTATACATTTGTTTCAAATTCAACTTTACCTGAAGTTTACTTTCTTTGGTTGAGTCGGTATCGGTTTAAATAGTTAGTTGTACTCCTCTCTCGGACGGAATTTTCAAGACACCTATGATGGATACAAACACACAAGTCTTTCTTCGGGGAAATGGCGAAGGTGCATCTAGAGGACAACATGATTAGACTGCCTGCAATGGATAGTGGAAGCAGAATAAAATAATTTTATTACTAATTTATCACCAAGCTGTTCTAACTTTAAGCCTAGTTTCTTGTCATGTGAAAGCTAATAAAATTTATCCTTTACTACTACTGTTCTTACTCATAACAGTAAATAATTAAAATGTTTTCAAATGTATCTCAATTCTTAAACTAATGTTGACAGGAAGTTGCATCGAGATAAGAAAGCCTTGAAATGAATTCTTTACCTATAATTTACAAGTAACGAAAACATCACACACATACCTTTACTGCATTGCAAATTGGTAGCAAAAATGTGTGGTTTACACCCATTATTGAACATTCCCTTTCGCAACTTCCATTTCTTGTTAAGCCAGTACCTATAAATGAAACCTACAATAAGAAAAATAAAATTAGAACTTTATTTCTTAACATCAAAACTTTACAAGTGCTGCTAGTTACTATTTTAAATTTAGGGACTATTTTTCAGAATATGTTCAAAAAATTAAATTAGGAACTTGTGCACTCTGAACATGTTCATAATGATAATTCTAACAAAATCTTGTGCCCGATAAATTTTACTTAACTGATAAATAGTCTTCAAAACAATAGCATACAATACACAGTTCCCGCTTAGTCGCTCACCAACCACACATAACTTTTTCATCAAGTCATTTCACTTCCATTACAACAACCAGTATGATGTATGGAAGGATTAATATGCTCTACAAATACAAGCCATTTTCATGTTATGAGTTCACGACATGATGCTCCAAAAAAGAAACTAGCAAACTCTCTAGAATCAGAGACAATCATTCAGACAGACAAGAGACGGAGAGAGAAGCTGAATGTCATGGCTGAATCAGCTGTTAATACTTAACCGAGCCATCTGACGGACAAGTTGTCTACAGTTTATTAGCTGGTTTCAATTAGCGGCGACTTCAATTGATTTAAAGAAACCTTTACAAGTTCTCTGATTTTAGTTCAACTTACAATACAATACACAACTAATTTTTAAGTTTAAACTCATGGAAGATTTAGGTGGCCAATTTAAAGAACCGATAAGATATTTTTCGGAAAAAGGAAATACATTTGAATGCAAAGAAAAAGAATTAAAAAAATTCACTTCAGACCTGTCTTGTTTAAACTTCAATGCTACACATACAAATCCATAGTTATAAATAGCATCGACAGTACTGCTGGGCTGGTGTCCCACTGGATTTCATTATCTCCAGACGTTTTCCTTGAAATCACCTGTCCCACTGGATTTCAATACCTCCCTTCGTTTACCTTGAATTCACCATTAACCTTGGAATACTTTTCTCCCACAGATTAACAAACCTTGAGATTGTCCCCCTTTTTTCAAGTTAATGGCCTTCATATTTCATTTAAAAGGCTGGCCATCCAACGTTCCATCGTCAGTCAACTCTCCGTAGTTGGTCGAGAGAGTAACACAAAACTTTTCTCTTGGCCAACTATGGACTGTAGGCTGGACCTCGTTCTTTTACATTTTGTCCTGTAGTTGATCAAATGCAATGTGCAATATACGGTGTCATTTGATCAATTACTGTCGTGATGTAAAAAATATTACTGAGTATGCAATAAGTTGCTAATCAGGACCAAGTTTTCACTGAAGTTTAAACAAATGGTACAAACTCAGTCTTTCTTTGATTGATATGAGGACAGAACAAATGAGTATTTCATGGCAGGATGGTACCATTAAAAAATCAAGTTTAGTTACGTTAACTGAAACTACCCGTAAACGTCAATTGACGATATCTAAATCAGGAATGAAACAATTCTTTATAGCATTCGCTGTGAGCGAATAGCTCGAGCCTCAAAGCAGAAAATTGGTAGATCACACTTAAACTTTCAACAAAAGTCGCGGGGTACAAAAACGAGGATTTAAAAATTTTTCAAACATCTTTTTCTAATCATATAGCTTCGGAAATTAGGCGTTCTGTAAATGAAGAACGGCAGTTGACGCTAAGTGAGCGATTAGTCATAGTAGGCTTCCTGGTTGGACTCAGGACCCTCCTAAAATAACGCGGTTTACAACGCACACCTTATCTAGGAATAGTAGAATACAGAGATGCGTGTAAGAAATAAAGTATTGTTGGTTGGTTAAGCCAAATTGAGTGGTTTAAAAGGGACAGGGACAAGGGGGGATTTAAATTCAAATCAACATGTTGATGTGGTGTTTGAAGAGCACCAATCGAGAAAAATTGAGACGTACAGCTGATACAGCTAGCATGGCAAATAGACGACATTTCGACAAAATGTTGCAGCATAGCAAGCAATAGCAAGAGACGACATTTTGGAAAAGTGTTGCAGCATAGCAAATAGACGACATTTTGGGAAAATGTACAGCAGTTTCGGTCCGCAAGGAAATTATAGGCTAGATTACTTGTAAATTCACGCATCAAAAATTACATTCAGTAACCTTAAGGAATTCAAGCAATTACCTTTGTCATTTTTATGATGGGAAAATTGTCGAAGTACACCGTAGTGAGTAGCAGCAACTCACTACGGACCAGGGGAAAAAAGAAACAAAACTGAATAAGCAATCAGAATATTTTGAATGTGATGGCTGGTTTAATACCGTGGTTTACCTCAACTTCTGACATCAGAAATTTTTGAAACTGAACGAGTTCATGTTTAAAAACAAAGGACATCAAACAACAATTGATTCCATCACAATGCACCTTTTTTTAAAGTTTAATTGAAAACTGGAAAACTTCTTTTGAGGACCCTGAGTGGTGTAGTATTTCGGAGCTTTAGTGTAGTAGCACTAAACCTAAAAATATGTGGTTAACGGTACACTCTATATTGAGATTGTAGAAATAGTAGGATTCCTGGTTAGTCTCATGACCTTCCAAGACGTGTTTAAATGAGGCGGGTCAGAGAGCACCCAGCAAAAATAGAATACAGAGATGTGTGTAACAATAAATTATGCTGATTGAACAAGCAAAATAAAGTGGGTTAAAAGGGACAACGGGGATTTAATTTCAAATGAGAACAAACCAACATGTTGATGGTGTTTGATTAGAAAAAAAATGGAACATGGCGGCAAAAACTGGACTACTCCGGTCAAGAAATTCGAGGATTAACCCTCGAAAAAGGTTCTGGATTTTTCCACAGAACACACACAAGAAAAAAATACGTTTGACGATCAGCTAATGATGTCTTGTAATTATTCAACAATATTTCATCACCAAAATCAAATCAGTCTGATGCACAAAATCTGAATCTAGATTAAAGAGGAATAAATCTTTTGAATTACTCCTTTACTTCTGTAGGGGTTGGAAGAACCAATTTGTTGTAAGATTTATCCCTTTCATGAACTATATTATGAATGTGATGGCTGGTTAAACACCGTGGTTTACCTCAACTTCTGACAACAGAAATTTTTGAAACTGAACGAGTCCATGTTGAAAAACAAGTTCGTCAGTTGAGAATCCAAAATTGTTTATGCTATAAGCATAAACGCCAGAGTTTCGACTCGTATCTCAATATTCTGATTTGGACGGAGTCGGAGACAGCCCAGAAGGGACCGTTCTCTACTGGATCCGGATATTAAACGACAATTGATTCTATCACAATGCACCTTTTTAAAAAAGTTTAATTTGAAAGTGATGCTTTAACGCAAAGAGGATAACTGGGATCAGCGGGTTTTTTTAAGGGTATTATGTAAGCGAGATCAAAAGGCGTCTAAAAAAACAATCGAAAGAGTATTTTCTCAGGATTGAGAATTCTAGTTTTAAACAAAATAGGAACTAACTTCCGTCTTGGTCTACGGACTAAAGAGAATAGGCACGACCACCGGTAGTGAATATTGGTGGGGGTCGACTATCTATCGGTCGGCTCGCCATCAAGTGCAAGATCTCACATGAGGAGGAAAAATTGGCAGCCAACAGGTTAACTAAAATAAATCTAGTGGTATAAGTAACTTTATGATGGCTGCAAATTGTCGGAATTTGTTTCATATTAGTTCTAAAATGAATAGTATGACGGATTACATGAGGAGCTCACATGAGGAGGAAAAATTGGCAGCCAACAGGTTAACTAACAAAACTTAGCTAACTTTGCTTTTTTGCGGCTTTACAGTTTGGTAAACGATTCCGCGTAGACTGGAGATTGGAATTCTTGCTATTTCAGGCAAAACATTGGAATTCTTGCTATTTCAGGCAAAACATTGAGTTGGGGACGGGTTGTGGATTTAAGAAGGGGGGGGGAAGATGTGAACGACCTGGTTGACAAGACAGCCATCCATTCCACTCAGTATCTGTTACATAAGGTGTGTAACTCCTAGGAGAACTTCCAGATCGTGTTAGAGTTTGGTTGCGAGTTGGTGCAAAATTTGACGTTCAATGGATTCATTTTCTAATCGATTTAACCTGTCGAATAAATCTGCTGGTGACGTACTGCGGTTTATCGCAACTTCTGACGTAACTGAATTACACAAATGTACTTTTTTCAACTACTCTCAACTTCTTTTTTATGTTTAATGTGAAAATGATAACTTGTCCCATATGCTTCAATACAAATTTAAATTACTATCACCGTTTTTTCTATTTTTATTTCAACATTTGTTTAGTAGATGGATTGCAAAAGATGAGGAAAGAGTTAAGAATTCTAACTATAATTAAGAGTTCGTTCGAGTATAAAAAGAAGACGACTATAATTGATGATGGCGATAATGATAAGAAAAGAGCAAGATATAATTTTAGACGAACACTTGCGAAACGGCTTTAAGCGAGATCAAAAAGGCGTTCAAATAAGAAGAGCTCAAGAACTAAAACACGCAAGAATATGTTACATCGCAAAATAAATCTAATTTTACTTTTAATGAAAAAAATACAACCCTAAAAGAAAATCTAAATTTAGTTTAAAAACATTTCCTAATAAAAGCGTACATAAAAAATGAGACGCACTAAAATTTTGATTTAGAAATATTTCTTATACAACTGTTGGGAAAACCAGTAAAAAGCAGTTAAAACTAGGTTTCCGAAAGATAAGCCTCTAGTAATCGTCAAGTTATGCACTCTCGACTCAGCTCAATGTTTCAAAATTGTTTAATTTGCTTATCAAAATTTTATTAGACCTGGTTATGTCAACAGTATCACGCAATTGCAGTGATGGAAAGTAGGCGACAGACGAGAGAGTTATCAAGTTGATTTTAATCTAAAACAATTGCAGAATGGGTAAAGAAATAATAAAGGATATCACGTTTTAATTCACGCAGGATAACAAAAGCTCACAATGAGATTTCCCCATGTACGCATTACTGTTAAGTCAACACACACACGAAATTTTCTTATCGTTTTTTTTAAAAACCCCACGAGTCACAAATTTGAGCATACAACAACGGTTGCCGATAAAATTTCTCTATCCAACGATGGTATACAGTCAAGAATTATAAAAAGCCCAGCATAACTTTGTGAACCAACCAGCCACAACTACACAGCCGAAACAAGATGTCGAACAAGATTCAAAATCAGGAGATGCGCGAACTTCCAGTCAAGTTCAGCGTCATTCCGGAGACCCTCCAGAGTCCGTTCAAGGAACTCTTTCCGGCCTACACCGAAGGTTTGGTCAAGGGCGAGCCGGGCAACTTTGTCTATCATCCGCTTTACGGTGCCAATGCCGACAAGTTTTACAATTTTCCCATCCGCAAAGACGACGTCTGGATCCGCACCTTTCCTCGATCAGGTAACCAATTCAATTTTTTTTACTGCAGTAATTCGCAATTGTTTTAATCAATTAGAATTAATTTAATTTAATCGTTTAATTTAATAATAATTGAATAAATTAAACACAGGAACTACGTGGACTTCCGAATTGGCTTGGCTGATTATGAACGACTGCAACTTTGATGTGGCCAATAAAATTCCTTTGACTGTCCGATCGCCCAACATCGAGTAAGTTTGAATATTTTAATTGATATTCAATTACTATCGCTGATTTATTAATTTAAATTTACAGCACATGCTATGCCACCAATTGGGAAGCGAAAGCGACAGCTGAACTCAAAGATTCTCTACCAACTTTGGAAAAAATGGGCGATTTACCTTCGCCACGAGTTCTGAAAAGTCACTTGCCCGCTTATCTACTGCCACCAGACTTGCTAGAAACTTGCAAGGTAATAACAGAAGACAATTCAACACCATGTAAGAAAAGAGAGTAAAAAACAATTGAAATTAGGTCATTTACGTCGCCCGAAACCCAAAAGACGCCATCGTTTCCTTCTACTACTTCCACCAAATGGTCAAATTCTTCCAGTTTAACGGAAATCTCGAGCAATTCGCCGAATACTTTATTCAGAACAAACGTTAGAGCATTGTCAATCAATAGAAAAAGATTTCAAAACAAGTCTTAAATGTTAAAATATTTCCACAGTTGTCTGGACTCCTTATTTCCCCACCGTCCTAGACGCCTGGGCTATCAAGGATCACCCCAACATGCTCTTCCTCTTTTACGAAGACATGAAAAAGGTAATTCAATAATAGCTAATTAACTCTGTGAAAAAAGATAAGGAATTGAATTTTCCATCAAACAGGACATCAGGAAGGAAATCAAGAAAATCGCCGCATTCCTGGGCAAAACTTTGACGCCAGAGCCGGGGGTTGGCAACTCAAAATTTGGGTGTACGAGGATTCAGAATCTCAGAGATTCCGAGAGATTCTAGAGATTCTGAGAGATTCTGAGAGATTCTACGAGATTTCTGCGAGATTCTGAATCAAGTTTTCCCCAAAATTCCGCTAGGGGCGCCACTAGTCCTTGGCCCAGTTTCTGTACAGAAGTCTGCACTATGTTACGTAGTGGGCGTAGCTCCGTTTTGGCATGCTCTATACAGCTTATAGGCATGCAGTTCGTATTATCTTTAAGATAATTTACTGATAGGAAAAGGTGCTAAATAGGTTTTGTAGTTTCAAGTAAGATGAAGTAATCTGAAAGTTAGAAATTTGATAGGTTTGAATTAAAAGTCCAGATTATTAATTTTTAAAAATATACAGGTAAAATTAACTTAAATTAATGGGAATTAAATGGCATATTATCAATAAAGTTTTTTTAACCATAAATTTTTCCCACCCCATCCTCCATTCATGAGCAGATGAAAAAATGTGTACGCCACCCAGCGGTGGGGAAAAGGAGGGAAAATTTAAAAAGATTTAGCGCAACCCATATTTTTACATTTTTCAGCATTTCTAGTGCATTATTTACGATTGGAGCCTTTCAAAGACCAAATTCACAAAATATCTGATATTTTAGACGGTTTGGGGGTAGTTTAAAGTTAAAAAAGGGGGTAAATTTAGTGAGATTCTGGAGATTCTACGAGATTCTATGGGATTCTACGGGATTCTGTGAGATTCTGAAGATTCTACGAGATTCTGAAGATTCTATGAGATTCTGAAGATTCTGGAAAGATTCTTAAGATTCTGACAAGATTCTGGCTAGGGTGTACGAGGATTCTGGGGAGTTGCCAACCCCCGGCCAGAGCAGATTGAAAAGTTGGTCGATCACGTCAAAGTGGACAACTTTTCCAAAAACGCATCAGTCAACATGACGATGGAGATCAAGTCCGGATTCACCAACGAAGGACACTCGTTTGTTCGCAAAGGCCAAACTGGCGACTGGAAGAACCACTTTAGTCCTGAACTAAACAAACGCATCGACGAATGGATCGAGACAAATTTGGCGGGAAGCGATTTGAAATTTGTCACCGAACTCGACCACCAAGAATAAAATTTTATTTAAAATTATCGAACCATCGCATCCAGAATTATAAAATTCAAATAAATAAGGACAACTTTCATTTGCTGTATACTGATTTATCATAGAAAATTTGAACGAAATATTCTCAAACATTTTACGACTCTATACCTTGTGTGGGACAAGAGAAGATTTAAGTTTTATAACTGCAGTCTATAATAAATCAAATTTCCAAGTTGTAAAACTCTTGTTAATCCGCACCGTCTTTTATCAGTTAAAAGTCTCACGCTTATCTACACTAAGGACATAACGACGGTGGAAATTAAGGCCCACGGCAACAGGATCCGAATTGTACATCGAAAAACAACCATTCCCTGGTCGCCATGTCGTCCAAAAACAATCAAAAAGAAAAGCAGGAATACCCATTCACTTTCAAAGTTATACCGGAAACCCTCCAGAGTCCATTCAAGGAACTTTTCCCGTCTTACCCGGAAGGTCTCGTGCAGAGTCAACCGGGCAATTTCGTCTACCATCCGCTCTACAGTCCAAACGCAGACGAATTTTACAACTTTCCAATCAGGAAAGATGACGTCTGGATCCGCACTTTCCCCCGATCAGGTAAAGTAATTCAATTCGATTTGTAAAATGGCGGCAAATTTGAATAATTTTGGCGACACAGGAACCACCTGGACTTCCGAATTGACTTGGCTCATTATGAACGACTGCAACTTTGAAGAGGCCAATAAAGTCCCGTTAACCATTCGATCGCCCAATCTCGAGTAAGTTGTTATTAACAGATACCTGTGGAACTCTGAATGATTTTTCCCCTTCGTCGTATAGTACATGTTATGCAACTAACTTGCAATCAATGGCTTCTCAGGGTTTCTCATCCACCGTACCCACTTTAGAGAAAATAGCCGATCTACCCTCGCCCAGAGTCTTGAAAAGTCATTTGGCGGCTTATCTGTTACCTCCCGATTTACTCGACACTTGCAAAGTAAATGGAATTACAAATTAGCACAATTGATTATTATTAAAGTTGATTTTAGGTCATCTATGTCGCTAGAAATCCCAAAGACGCTCTGGTATCTTTCTATTACTTTCACCACATGGTCAAATTCTTCCAGTTTACAGGGACACTGGAACAATTCGCCGAATATTTCATTCAAAACAAACGTAAAACATTAATTAAGACATTTTAAACAATTGTTAGAAATTTGATCGAAATACTTTGAAATTTTCAGTTATGTGGACTCCTTATTTCGACACCGTTCTAGACGCCTGGGCCAGTAGAAATCACCCCAACATGCTCTTCCTCTTCTTCGAAGACATGAAAAAGGTAATTTCATCAACTTAGTAGCTTTTTAATCATGCCACAAGTGTGAGATGGGAGTTGCTTTGATTATCCAAGGATATCAGGAAAGAAATCAGAAAAATGTGCAGCTTTCTCAACAAAACGTTAACCGATGAGCAAATCGATAAATTAGTCGAACATGTCAAAGTTGACAATTTCTCCAAAAATAAATCGGTTAATTTGACCATGGAAATCGAGTCCGGTTTAATTAATGAAGGGCACTCGTTCGTTCGCAAAGGTAGTACCTCAACTAATTAAAAAACCTTTTTTTTAATTTTACAATCAAAGTAATTGAGATCGATTGATTGTAATTTAATAAAAAGGTAAAACGGGCGACTGGAAGAATCACTTCAGTCCGGAATTGAACCGGCGCATCGACGAGTGGATCGAGACAAATTTGGCGGGAAGCGATTTGAAATTCGTCACCGAACTGGCCGATCAAGATTAAAGATGTGTTAAAAATGGTACACACCCAGAACCAGCCCTGCACTACAAATTAATAAGAAAAATACAATTCACGCCAAGAAACTTAACGCTCTGACTTAAACATTAAAACTAACCGACACAAATGTTGATTTTATAAAAATTTCTTTCACCCAATAAATTTAAACGAAAAATGACTTCCATTTTTAATCAAACAAATAATCTTTTTAAAATCGTGGACCCAAAATTTATAATTCATTTATCAAACAGACTTGTGACAGCTCGAGTTGTCGCTTCTTTTTAAATACCTGTCACTTTCAATGTATCAATAAAGGTTAAAATATAAAGTTCAGGGCCAAGCCCACTTTAATTTAACGCCTTTTCGAATGAGCGAATAAGGCCAGATCCCCATCCAACAGAAGCACAAACGAGCTTAATGGATAAAAACTAAAACCTTTTGACTGGGCACGCCCATCTTTTATCGGATACTCATGGGTAATTCCACACAGACGGGACAACAAACATGTCGAGCCCCAGAAAGCCAACGAAATAAACCCCTTAATCAAGCCACATTACAAAAAAACAAAATCGAACTCTCAAACAAAAACTGCAGATAAAACCAGAATAAACCGACGAGCCCCTGTCTTGTTTTGTCTGCCACGTCAAGCTCGTTAGCCTCAGTCACGTAGACCCGTTGTTGCTATAGGCGACCAAAAACACCTGGGTTGGACAAAACCCAACAAATCTTCCCCTGTTATCATCCGTGAATAATGTTCACGATCGAAACAGTTACGAAATCAAATCAGACTTGATCAAATGTGTGTTTATCTCGAATAAAAGCTGGGGGTAAAACCTTGTAATAGTCATCCCATCTAGGACAGAGTATTAACTGGTATTTACTTAAATTCAGCGAGGAGAAACTGTTATCTCTGGACAAAGAGGAAAAACCCAGACAGGAGCCACGCAAGATGTCCAACATATGAAATAGAATAATCTACTATACAGTCAAGAAGACGACCAAAAATGGTTATCACTTGATTTTGTTTGAGGGGGCTTATCGCCGGCTGAGAGATGGGGCAAACGGCCGGGTAGAAATAGGCCACCGCGCCCACCACAGCTTCACACTCAACTAGGATCGATCCCACTCTCGCTGTCGTCCGCCATGGCATCCAGCAACTTTCCCTACACTTTCACCACCGTTCCAGACACCCTTAAGAGCCCATTCAAGGAGCACTTTCCGGCCTACACTGAGGGTTTGGTCCAAAGCAACCCTGGCAATTTCGTCTACCATCCACTTTACGGTGCCAACGCCAAAAAGTTTTACGATTTTCCCATCCGCAAAGATGACGTCTGGATCCGCACTTTCCCCCGATCAGGTATAGAATTTGACAATTCAATTTGTAAAAATTTTGGCGGGCATTTGAATAATTTTGGCGACACAGGAACCACCTGGACTTCCGAATTGGCTTGGCTCATTATGAACGACTGCAACTTTGATGTGGCCAACAACATTCCCTTGACTGTCAGAGCCCCCAACATCGAGTATAATTAATTGACTAATTGATCGTATCATTTAAGTTTAAATGTTGTTATTTAACTTGTGTGAAATTCAGTACGTGTTACTGCACCAACTGGGAAGCCAAGGCGACAGAGGAGCTCAAAGATGCCCTGCCAACTTTGGATAAAATGGACTTTTTGACGTCACCCAGAGTGCTCAAGAGCCATTTGCCCCACTACCTGCTACCCCCTGGCTTGATGGACACTTGCAAGGTAATTTCGACTTGATTCAAATGAATTGAGATAAATAGCTATTTTTTACTGAAATAATTGAACTTGCAGGTCATCTACGTGGCACGTAATCCAAAAGATGCCATCGTCTCATTTTACTACTTCCACAAAATGGTCAAATTCTTCCAGTTCGAGGGAACCCTGGAAGAGTTTGCCGAATATTTCATTGCAAACAAACGTAAGAGAATCTATCAAATTTCAGAAATTTAAAAATGACTAAATTTTGAAACAAAATTTACTGCAGTTGTCTGGACACCTTATTTCCCGACCGTCCTGGACGCCTGGAAAAACAAGGATCACCCCAACATGCTCTTCCTCTTTTACGAAGACATGAAAAAGGTAATTAAATAATAGCTAATTAACTCTGGGAAAAAAGAATAGGAATTGAATTTTCCATCAAACAGGACATCAGGAAGGAAATCAAGAAAATCGCCGCATTCCTGGGCAAAACTGTGACGCCAGAGCAGATCGAAAAGTTGGTGGATCACGTCAAAGTGGACAACTTTTCTAAAAACGCATCAGTCAACATGTCGATGGAGATCAAGTCCGGATTCACCAACGAAGGACACTCGTTTGTTCGCAAAGGTAACATTTTATAACTCCAATTCAAGTTGAGATAATCATTAAAAATGTTATGAAGGCCAAACTGGCGACTGGAAGAACCACTTCAGTCCTGAACTAAACAAACGCATCGACGAATGGATCGAGAAGAATTTGGCGGGAAGCGATTTGAAATTCGTCACCGAACTCGACCAGCAAGATTAAAATCAAAAACACATTTTCAATGTTATTACTAATAGATTGATTGTCAATCTGATCGATTCCTAACAAAAACTGTTACAATTTCAAATAAATTCAATTATTGTTATCCATTTGTTTTTTCTCAAACTTGATTCATTAAACAAGTATTAAATTTGAAATAAAAAACGACGACAAGAAATTCAATTGTTGATTCATCGTCAGGGATTGTTGGATTTAATCAAATCAATGACACTCAACGGTTTGTACTTTACATCCCATCGTTCGAGAGATAAGGTGACAGTAATATCTCTAAAAAGTTTGTGCGTGTGTGTTACAATCGGCTACTAAATTTGTGTTTGGGTTTTTACGCAGTTACCACGGGCAAATAATGAAATAAGGTAACCGAGAATGTTCCCGAATCACTCAAACGATAATTCATTCCATTGCAACTCGTACCAAATTCAATTTCGTGTCAACAAAAGTGCTGGGAAAATATTGAAGGTGGGACCCACTCCTAACTGTTTTAGACTCGATAACCCCAGAGATATTTCAAAACAAAATTCTCAAAGGCCATAAAAACATAATCTGGAATGTTAAGCAATTAAATTTTTTTCATTTTTAGTTTTGGGGGCAGACAGAATGATAAGAGAGACTCCAAACCCCTTGAATTGGAGCAAGAGGCACGAGCTTATTCACTTTCAGTGAAACTTTGGCCTGATTCTCACCGAGGTAAAAAAGTTAAGTAGACCATTTCTAATCGTGTTAAAGTACACAACCAAGGCTCAAAGGTTGTAAATCTCTTGGCCTGAATTTGAACAGTTCATAGATTTTCGATCGATGAAACAAACTAATATCTCAATCGACCAAGATCAATTGAAATACCAAATAGAACTTTTTCATAACAAGATCTTGTATCGGGCAGATGAAAACAGGCGAATTACAACGTGAAAATAAGAGAGGAAGATGAATAGAGAATGAAATCAAGCAAGTGATTGGTCTTATTTAGAAACCGGACTGGAGTCCGCCGGCAGCGACAATGTTGCTTCCGGTAATGTAAGACGAGTCATCGGAAGCCAAAAACGCAGCCAACCCGGCCATTTCTTCGGGCCTTCCGTTTCTATTTAGTCAAAACAATGGCGAGTGAATAATGAGCTCACGCAGTCTCAACGGAAATTTGACTAAAAATAGTACCTTTGCAGGGGGCAATTGTCATGCATGAGTTTTGGGGTCCTCTTATCATTGGTAATCTAATCAGACAAGATGAAACGACGTTCATTTCATATTCAAACTGTAAGACTATTTTTAAGCAACCTAATTGCCAGCCCTTACCACATCGCCGAAACGAGTTTCAATGAGTCCCGGGCAAATGCAATTGACACGAATTCCCCTGGGACCCAATTCCATGGCC
Source organism: Daphnia pulex (assembly GCF_021134715.1). Taxonomy (NCBI): domain Eukaryota; kingdom Metazoa; phylum Arthropoda; class Branchiopoda; order Diplostraca; family Daphniidae; genus Daphnia; species Daphnia pulex. The sequence continues at coordinate 656,356 of NC_060023.1, read as the reverse complement.
ATTAATTTGGTCAAGCCGAGAACGGCCGTTTTGCTCAAACCATAGGCTCCCATGAATTCAATCTAACGCAATCAAAATTAATCGCTATTTAAAAAAGTCGGAAATTTAAAATTAGGAATTTTGAATTTACCGCGCAATTCGGGGCATAGCCGCCAATAGAAGAAATGAAAATAATTGAAGCTTTGCCTCTCTTTTCCATGTGCGGAAGAGCTTCTTTAGCCAAAAAGAAAGAAGATTTGACGTTGGTGTCGAAAATCTTATCCCAAACTTCCTCAGTGCACTGAGAGATAAGAAAAGAAAATTAGAATAACGGACAGAGTGACTCGCTGTAAACGACTTACTTTCATCAGACGGCCTGAATCGGGATTCACGGCGGCATTGGAAATCAAAATATCGAATCCGCCAAATTCGGCCGCAGTTTTTTCGAGGAGCCTAGTCCGATCTTCCTTGACACCGGCGTGACAAACCATTCCCGAAACGGACAGTCCTTCGCTTTTCAATTTGGCAAGCGCTTCGTCGACATTTTTCTGGTTGCGGCTACTAATGACAACGTGAGCTCCATCGACGGCCAAACGCTGGGCCATGGCGAACCCAATTCTGTTTTCAAAACAACAATGAAATCGATCAGTAAAAAATTCGCCAATCAATCAAGAAAATTCTACACAGACCCATCGGTGGATGCAGTGACGACGGCCACACGGCCCTGCAAGGATCTCCTCTGGCGGGCCAGTTCGGAAGCTGTGGCCATTTGCCTGACATCTTGTCCAGCACTGGCAGCCGAAGAAAGAAGGAAACGACGCGACAAAAGTGAAGTAGTTTTCAGCATCTTGAAAATGTTTTCTTGAGCTTTAATAAAAGAACAGATGATCTGGTCAGTGTGATGGTGATGTTTGCGTCTTCTTCCCTCTACCTGTGGCTTATTTATACGCATGGCCAGTCAAAAAAACAGCCGGAAGATAACGGACACTGTATCAGGAAAACCCGGAGCTGATAACCCGACCCCTAGTGGCTCTTTAAGTCTGAGACAACTCACTCAATCGGTTATCGCTATGAACTTCACACCCAGTCATTTGCGCCAACTATTTCGGTCGTGTAAACTGTACAGTCCCCACCCATTCAAAGTGTATGTGGATTTTTCAAATTGGATTACAACAACAGACCAATAATCATCCGTCACTGGGCAAGCCAACTTTTTGATTTAGGTTTTCCCAACTGGGGGGTTGACGTCTGCACACGCCTCAGCTTCGTGACCATGAATCAACATTGACAATTAGATGAATCAACGTTCAACAAAATCATAAAATCGAAGTCGAACAGTCGCCGACTAGAAGGAAAACTGGAAAAGGTACATAATCTAGGTGCAAAGTCCAGACAGCACGAGTCAAACAAGCCTCCCATGTTTTAGGTTGATGATTAAAAACACAAAACGAACTTGGTGTGTATGTCTCATCTGCTTGAGCAATCGATTGTTTCTATGTCACGCTGTCTGGCCTCGATTTTTTTAAACACAAAAATCATAATGTTACATCACCGACAATCAACTAAGGCTGTCGAGACTTGGTCAATTATTAGCCTTCAAATAAAAATTAGAGTCAAATGAAAACTGAAAATTATGAAATAGCTTAGCTTATCTGTTGGGAAAACCTAAACCATTTTCTTTAATCAAATAAATATCGATTGAAAGAAACAAAAAAAAATATTGGAAAAGGAAAAACCAGTGTCGAATTCAAAATATTGACGATTCCGTTACGTCAATAGTAAAAGTGAACCTTATTATCTGGTCTTGAATAAGGTAACAGAGTATGAAACAGATTTGATGCCCATACGTTCAATCAAGGCCTTGACGCAGTAAACTTTGAAATATGGTTTCCTACCTTGTGGCGGGATGATTTCACGTGGAGTGGGCGTGCAGCTTTGTCAAAGATTCACGCTGGTCGGAAATGGGAATATCATTTCCCTGTCAATTCCAAAATATAAGAGATTAGTCATTGTACATGTTCGTTCTATTACCACACCATGAACTAACCCAGTTCAACAGTTAAGTCAGTCCCAATAAACTCTTGGACAAATTATGGACCATGTTGATTCGTAAAACTTCCAACATGCTTTCAACATCCAAGAACATATTTGCCATTTTAAAACACTGTAATCACATCTTATCGAATAACTAGTTGAATGCTTACCACATTGGAACAATATTTCCGAATAGGAAACTGCAACTGTTTCACATTAAAAATTAAAATATGGACACTCGAATCGATCCACAGCATGGCCCACAGCAATGGCGGCAACTCGTGAATAAACGTGCAGATTCGGCAGATTGCAGACTTCTGTCGTCTGTCCTATTTATTTTGGCGCCATTTTCACCCTAGCGGTAAGTGTGCTAACAATTTGTTAAAAACACATCGTTGTTGCCATTTAAACGAAATTAAATAAAAAAAATATCAGACTAATTAGTATAAATAAGTATATTGTTATCTAACCGAAAAAAAAACATCTTAACATATCAATTTTAACAAAACAAACAAAAGCTGATAAGCTTTCTTTTGTCAAAAACGTTATCAGTTGGGTTTGGGAAAGTTGGAGTCTTGGAGAAAAAGAAAAATTGTGGAGGGAAAAGAAAAAGCCGAATCAACATCTATTGAAACTGCCAAGAAGTAAAATTTAAATGGATTGCCAAAAAGGTTGAAACGGAGATCATTTTGGCGCGATCGACAAAATTGCTTGAACATTAATCAGCAAGTGTTTCGATGAAGATTGGCTGTAATAAGATATTGCCTTATATTAAGGAAACAAAAATTAAGGAGTGACGAAACGTTTCGTGAAGGTAATGGGAAGTTTAGAACGAAGACTGGATTCCTCCTGCAGCTACAATATTTTCTCCAGTGATGTACGACGAGTCGTCGGAAGCTAAAAATGAAGCCAGACCCGCCATCTCTTCTGGTCTACCGTTTCTGCATCAATCAAATCAAAATAAATAAGAATTATGAACGATCTAGGCACTTATGAGCAATGAAATACCTTTGCATGGGGCAATTATCACGCATGATTTTAGGTGTTCTCTTATCGCCAGTGATCTAGACCACAAAATAACAAATGTCAAATTAAATAATTGAGGGTACTTGGAGAGCACCAATAAAATGTCTTTACCACATCGCCGAAACGGGTTTCAATGAGTCCTGGGCAAATGCAATTGACTCGAATTCCCCTGGGGCCCAATTCCATTGCCATTAACTTGGTTAATCCTAGAAGAGCTGTTTTGCTCAGAGCGTAAGCTCCCATAAACTCAACCTAAACGCAAATAGATATTCGAAAGTCAGCAAAGCTGTGGTGTTGACAAGTGCAATCAAATTTGTAATTGATTACCCCGCAATTCGGGAGGTAGCCGCCAATAGAAGAAATGAAAATAATTGAAGCTTTGCCTCTCTTTTCCATGTGCGGAAGAGCTTCTTTAGCCAAGAAGAAAGAAGATTTGACGTTGGTGTCGAAAATCTTATCCCAAACTTCCTCAGTGCACTGAGAGATAAGAAAAGAAAATTAGAATAACGGACAGAGTAACTCGCTGTAAACGACTTACTTTCATCAGACGGCCTGAATCAGGATTAACAGCGGCATTAGAAATCAAAATATCAAATCCGCCAAATTCGGCCGCTGTCTTTTCGAGGAGTCGAGTTCGGTCTTCCTTGACACCGGCGTGACAAACCATTCCGGAAACGGATAGTCCTTCGCTTTTCAACTTGGCAAGAGCTTCGTCAACATTTTTCTGGTGGCGGCTACTAATGACAACGTGAGCTCCATCGACGGCCAAACGCTGGGCCATGGCGAATCCAATTCTGTTTCAAAAGAACAATGAAATCGATTAGTAAATGGTCGCCAATGAATCAAGAAAATTGAACTTACCCATCGGTGGATGCGGTGATGACCGCTACACGGCCCTGCAAGGATCTCCTTTGGCGGGCTGCTTCAGCGGCTGTACCAATTTTCCTGACATCTTGGCTGGACAAAAGGAAGCGACGAGACAAAAGCGAAGTAGTTTTCAACATTTTGAAATTGTTTGAGAGAACTTAAAGAGAAAGATTTGAATTAAAGAACTCTGAAAGTCAGATGCTGTAATGTGTTATAAGCGAGAAGGAATTGTGTTGCTCTTGTTCTTTTCACTACCAGCACTTATATACAACCAGGAAAATGTTCAAGATAAGCCAGGGAACCCCTCTATTTTCCATACTGTTTGTTTAATCGGACTGGAAATCAAACAGGCTATACGAATACAATCGTGGGTCAAATCGTTCTCAGGCGTAGGGTTATTGGGTTTTCCCAATTGATTTTTACGATTTGTCCTTTATGGATTCAAATGACCCTTGATATGTAAATTTGATTGTCAATCGCATAGTCGCAGGCTGGACCCAAAGGAAAATATAGCTAACCAATATGCGTGTTAATAAAAATAAGGAGCCATTAATCTGAGACCTGACTGGGAAAACCCACCCATTTGTTGCTTCTAGTTGCACGAAACGAACTAAGATAGAAAGGGGAAAACCAATAAGTTGTTTAGGTATTATGAAATGGAAGATATGTACGTTGTTACGTCAACGGAACGACACAGCAGTTATCTCTTTTATGATGTCTAATCCATGTGTAAAACCCGAAACGAATGGCCTTGACGCATGGGATTTGCCCATAATATTATGAAATATGGATGGCTAGCCTACCTTCAGTGAACTGCGAACCAATGGGCGATATCAAAGTGTTAGGCCGACATCGTCATCAGGTCAAATTAGGAAAAAGTCTCGATCCTATAGTTCAAATTAGATTCACAATTAAAAAGGTTATCCACTGTCAAACCCGATTTGCCGTAGTTTAAATGAATGTTAAGTAAATGCAGTTAAAATGGGACGCACGTAGACTGCTAAAATTACCTTCAAATTACTGCCAAATTATCTTCCAAGTCGTTAAAGTCCAGTTTCGTAGGCGACTTAAGGTTTTTCCAAATTCAACTTTAACCAAGATGACAAAACCTTATTTTGTTAGTTACTATGAAACCTGATTTTAAGAATATGTGGATTTTAATAGTGTAAAGTAAAAATTAACCACCAAATAATTTTAAAAAACTTGCATCCAATCAGTATATTGTTATCTGCCCGATACAAGATCTTAAAATCAAGCTTACCATAGAAACAAAAGCAACACATAAGGTCACAAATTTCTTGATTACAATTTTTTTTAAATTTGTATTCCCTATTAACTGATTTTGTATGATAAAACTGAATTGTAAGATATTGTATCTGAAAGATAACAATATACAGTTTAAGGTCACGCTAAATAGATGCAATGTAACGATGGGAATTAAAACGAGGACTGGATTCCACCAGCAGCGACAATGTTGCTTCCGGTAATGTACGACGAGTCATCGGATGCTAAAAATGAAGCCAACCCCGCCATCTCTTCCGGCATTCCGTTCCTGCATGTCATAATAAAATAAGAAAGTCTAACTTTCATATAATCTCACAGAATATGCTGTAATATGCAACAACCTTTGCAGAGGGCAATTTATTTGCATTAATTGCTTTGATCTCTCATCCTGGGTGATCTAAATTCACATGTACAATTTAAACTACATTTCCATTTGCGTGAAACTAATTGTTCTTACCGCTGAGCCGAACCGTGTGTCAATCAGACCTGGGCAGATGCAATTCACTCTGACTCCTCTGGGACCCAATTCCATTGCCATTAACTTGGTTAAGCCGAGGACAGCCGTTTTGCTCAACGCATAAGCCCCCATAAAATCAATCTAAGCAATTTGCAAATTAGGAAAGTATGCAACACAAATATGAAATAATTCCCAATAGGCTTACCCCGCAGTTTGGTGTGTAACCCAGGATCGATGAATTGAAAATAATGGAGGCTTTGCCTCTCTTTTCCATGTGCGGAAGAGCTTCTTTGGCCAAAAAGAACGATGACTTGACGTTGACGTCAAATATCTTATCCCAAACGTCCTCAGTACACTAGGAAATTAGAAATAGATGGGATTAGAATTAGTGTTAAAGACTTCAAAGAATTAATCGACTGCGCAATTACATTCAATAGGCGCTTAACGCCACCTGGATTCACTGCGGCATTAGAAATCAAAATATCGAATCCTCCAAATTCAGCCACAGTCTTTTCGATGAGCCTAGTTCGGTCTTCCTTGACACCGGCGTGACAAACCATTCCCGAAACGGACAGTCCTTCGCTTTTCAACTTGGCAAGAGCTTCGTCAACATTTTTCTGGTGGCGGCTACTAATGACGACGTGAGCTCCGTCGACGGCCAAACGCTGGGCCATGGCGAATCCAATTCTGTTTCAAAAGAACAATGAAATCGATTAGTAAATGGCCGCCAATCAATCAAGAAAATTGAACTGACCCATCGGTGGATGCGGTAATGACAGCCACACGGTCCTTTAATGATCTCCTTTGGCGGGCAACTTCAGCGGCTGTTCCAATTTGCCTGACGTCCTGGTTAGACAAAAGGAAGCGACGAGTCAAGACATGAGTCGTAGACTTCAGCATCGTGAAATCGTTTGAGAGAAATTACAAGAAGTCTTGACTTTCGTTCTCAATGCACGGCTATTTATAAATCGCAAATTATGGGTGGCAAATGAAGATAAGCGATAATAATAAATCGGGAAATTCCAAATTGCGGTATTAACATCAGACCGCTTTATTTACAGAAAATGGCAGACGAGCTTATTTCTTAATACTTCTGATAAAGATAATCAATCAACATGTGTAGCAATCTATTATGTAATAGGTTTGATCCATGAATTAAACCGTTTGCTAAATTAATAAAATAATTATAATAAGTCAAAGCCCAGCGCTCATCACTATTTCAAAATTGGCGCAACAGTTATAGGTATACCCTTATAACTATTTGAATTATTGCGTATTAGAACGCGTTTGACTTAACTTCTATCACATAGCGCAACATTTATCAAGAAAGCAAATAAAGTGACAACTGACACGAAATGAAAGGACGTACTTTCCCATTTTGGTTTTCCCACCACTATTCGTGCGTGTTTCTTTAATTTAGCTAACATCGTAAATCACTAGGGCGATTTGCCCGAGCACCGACTGGGTATTAATGGCCAGGAGAGTTAGTACGAAAATCCCCTCTATCCCAATCGATGTAAACACTTTTGTCAACACGTTTTGGCATCAAAGTGACTCATCAAAATAAACCGCTTCAATCCCCCCTGCACGGGAAAACCGAGCAAATATTAAAAACCCATCCCGTTCAAGCTCAAATATTGGCTCATTTTTATTTTTATTTCGAAATTTGAGTAATCACAAAAGATTCGATAATGAAACACAAATCCGATGCGCAGTTGTTGCCTTATAACCCCAGAAATTGAGCAGATAACTACTAAGCCGTTTTGAAATCGTTATCGTAAGAAAAAGGAATTAAATGAAATTTCGTCGATTAAAAGTAAACTCGACTTGACTTTTCAAATTTCTTGTTAGGAAAAATTTCACAAACGGTTAACAAATGTAGCGAAATATTTCTTATCTAATCAACAATGAAATCATAACGATAATACGAAACCGGAAATTGAAACCCAAAACGAAATTGAAACGTAACTGTCGAAAGTTTCCGCTTCGTCCTAGTGTTTGATTGCATTTTTAATTGAATTAATATGTCCCTAACGATAAAATTGCCAAGTGAACCTTTAACTTTATAAAAATCCACATGTCAACGGCCATTGAGCAAGGTCAATTTATGTAGGAAGGAAACAAGGACTTGACTAGACAGAGCGATCGAGACAGATAACGACCAGTTAGGAGTCCAATAACCAAAATTCGAACACAATCTAAATGGAACCATAAGAAACCGGTTTGTCTAGCCGTGTTTAGGTTTCGCAGACAAGAAACCCAAGCAAGACAAAATGCTGGACTGGCAAAAACTTCAAAAAGGTAAGAATTAAATAAATAGAAACTAGATATTTCTTATTAATTGCTAAGTTAAATTAATTACAGTCGGGATTCCCACCCGGTACGCCGTTGCCACTGTGGCCTTTCTCAACTTTATATACGTCTATATGCTCAGGCTGAATGTCAACATTGTTATCGTGGCTATGGTCAACTACACGGCTATTCCGCACACAAACATAACAACCGCAGACGAGTGCGGCTATGACGTAGTAGTCGAAAACAACACAGAAACCAGTCCGGATGTTTCGGTACTATTCCACTACTAATTTGAATAGAAGAATTCTTTGTATACCATTTTGTTTTTCACAGGAAGGTGAATTTGAATGGGATGAGCGACTCCAGTCGCTTGTTTCCGGCTCTTTCTTTTGGGGCTACATCATCACGCAGTTGACGGGCGGGAGGCTGGCAGAAAGAATCGGGACGAAATACTTGTTTGCCTCGTTGCAAATCACGGTTGGCATTGTGACAGTTTGCTTGCCATTTCTAGCAAGTTTTGGAGTCGAATTCTTCATAATGGGAAGAGTCATGCTTGGTCTAGCACAGGTGAATACATGATTAGTACAGATTTTAAATATGCATGAAATTGATCTATTTTACCATCTGTCAGGGAGCTTTGGTTCCATCTATGCAACCCTTGGTGGCTAGGTGGGCACCAGAATCAGAACGAAACAGTTTTGCAACTTTCATCTTCTCAGGCAGCCAGATGGGAACCATCCTTGGAACAGTTTTCAGTGGAATGATGGCAGATTCTTTGGGCTGGGAGGCTGTGTTCTACATTGAAGGATCACTATCTGTAATTGTTGTCAGTGCTTGGCTTTTCTTCATTTACGATTCACCAGCACTACATCCCAGGATATCTAGACAAGAACGGGAATACATTGAATCAACAACAATTTCAGCGAAAAATGCTAGAGTATTTAGTCACTTACAAAGGTTTCATAATTGTAAAACATTTTGTTAACTATATTCAGAAGTTACGCGTGCCATGGATGGCCATTATTAAGTCTCCACCTTGCTGGGCTTTACTCTCTGCCACACTGGGATACAACTGGGCATTCTACATGTTGCTGACTGAGCTACCAATTTACATGAGGAACATTATGCACTTTGACTTGAAAAGCGTAAGTCTTCCTTAAATACTATGCTGAAACTATTTACATTCATAATTGGTCATGCAATCTAGAATTCAATGCTGTCTGCTTTACCTTGGCTACTCATGTGGATCTTCAGTATAGTCGTGGCAAAAATCGCTGACATGGTGGTAAAACGACAGTGGGTTTCCATCAACACAACTCGGAAAACATTTAACACGATAGGTAAATAAGAAACAAGTTAACAAAAGTCCGCCAAAAGCCTTTGAATAAATTAAATAACAATCCGTCCCACGTTTCATGCATCCACCTAGCGGTCAAAATTTAAAACCTTTTATAAAATCCTGTAGCCACCTAGCGGTCAAAATTAAAACCTTGTTTTAAAAAATTCCAGCATTTTGCGGGCCAGCACTTTGTTTGACGATCGTTTCGTTCATCGGATGCGATCGTTACTGGACGCTGGTCATGTTGACTTTGGCAGTGGGTCTGTTGGGCGCCTCTTATAGCGGTATCCTGATTAACCACCTGGATCTAGCGCCCAATTTCGCCGGAACGCTGTACGGTCTAGTGGCGGGAGTGGCCTGCATCAGCAGTTGGGTAGCACCACTTGTCGTCGCCACACTAACCGAAGCAGAAGTAGATTTCTAAATTCCATTTTTTTTTTTCTTTCGACGAGTTCCGCCACATCAATTTTCTCTTTTTTTTCTTTTTTTTTTCCAGCAAACTTTGGCTCGTTGGCGAATCGCTTTTCTGCTATGCGCCGGCATCTTGACCGCCAACGCCATCATTTTCATCGTGCTGGGCTCCACCGAGCGGCAAGACTGGGACAGGGCAGTGGGAGAAGAGGAAACGGTCGTCGGCGAGGCTCCATCCAGTAAACACCAGCTGCTGAAATCTGTAACATTATCGACAGCTTAAAAAACCATTGCCACTTTTTCGGCACCAGAATTTTATTGAGGAAATATAAATACTCTTTTTTCTAATAAAACGTCAAGCCCCAAAAAACTGTAAATAACCTTTGGAACGATCAATGGGCTGGTCTCCAATTTCAACCGGAAAACGACCCTCTTTCCCTAGATGGAACAATCTCGGGTAACAATCTTATTTTTGAGGGGGTGTGTGTACTTGGCTGACCAAAAACCAGTGGCCACAACAGTTGAGATGACCCTGTGAATTCAAAAGATTCTTTAGAGAGAAAATGTTGGAAGGTATTCCAGCCCGTTACGCGGTGGCCTTTGTGGCTTTTCTCAATTTCTTTTACGTGTACATGATCCGCTTGAATGTCAACATTGTCATCGTGGCCATGGTCAATTATACGGCCATTCCGCACACCAACGTCACGACGGCTCAGGAATGCGGCCAACCAGAAGAGGAACAAGCCGCTTATCCTGACGCTGACCAGCAGGATGATGGAGAGTTTGTGTGGGACGAGAAGATCCAATCGCTCGTGTCTGTTTCCTTCTTTTGGGGCTACATCGTCACCCAGCTGATCGGAGGGAGGATAGCCGAGAAATTCGGTACCAAATACATGTTCGCCGGTGCGCAAATGACAGCTGGCCTCGTCACGGTTTGCCTCCCCATTTTGGCCAGGTCTGGAACTGAATTTTTCATAGCTGGGAGAATTCTGCTCGGATTGGCACAGGTGACACTTAAAATCTGGGAAAAGCAAACAAAGTCAGTTAATATGTAATAAAAAGGATATCGTGTGTTTATATGTCTTGCTACCAAATAGGGGGTGATTGTCCCATCCATTCAGCCATTGGTAGCAAAATGGGCCCCAACGGGGGAGAGGAGCAGCATCACCACTTTTATATTTTCAGGGGCTCAGGTGGGGACAGTTCTCGGCATCACTTGCAGCGGGCTCATTGCAGATTCCCTGGGCTGGGAGGCTGTGTTTTACATCCAAGGGTCCCTGGCTGTGGTTGTGGTTGCTGCCTGGCTCCATGTGGTTTACGATTCACCTGAACTGCACCCAAGAATTTCTGCAAAGGAAAGGGAATACATAAAAAGTTCAACTTTCACACCAGCCAACAAGGTGTGCCTGAGTGTGTGTGTGTGTGCAGAAAACAATCGTAAAGTTATGTTTATGTACTTTTACATGCTGTGAGCTGTTTTTATTGCCAGGCATTGGCAGTGCCCTGGAAGTCCATTGCAACTTCGGTCCCCTGCTGGGCCCTGTTGGTGTCCACTCTTGGAAACAACTGGGCATTTTATATGTTGATTACCCAACTGCCCATTTACATGAAGACCATTCTCCACTTTGACATGAAAAGCGTGTGAGTTTCATCGCCCCCAAACTTTCTTTTGTTGTCTGTTTGTCTAAAATTTGCCGAGGAAATATGCAGAACGCGTTGCTGTCGGCTCTCCCCTATTTGGTCATGTGGATCTTGAGTCTCTTGGTGGCCCAATTCGCCGATTTAACGGCCCGAAAAGGTTGGGCCTCGACCAATGTCATTCGAAAAACGGCCAACTCTGTCGGTATGTTGTTGGTGACGAGTGACACCTAGCGGTGCGTGTTACACATTCCATTCAAGTGTCAAATTGCCACAAACAAAACCAAAAAACATAGTTACACATTCCTTATTATTTTTATCTCTACAACGCCACTAAATGTCAAAACCGATTCATTTGACAGCTAAACTGGGCCCGGCTCTCTGTTTATTGATGGTCTCATTTACTGGCTGCGATCGCCTGTCAACTCTGATTCTCCTGGTCCTGGCCGTCGGTCTCCAAGGTGCCGTTTTCAGGTAAAGAAATTAGTTAAAATTCATCTCCATCTATTTTTAAAAAAAACTAAAAAGAAAAACGGAATGATCATTTAATAGCGGTTTTCTCATCAACCATTTGGACATGGCGCCGAATTTCTCAGGGACAATCTACGGAATAATTAGCGGTTTGGCTTCCGTTAACAGTTGGCTAGCGCCTCTGGTGGTTGCTTCATTGACGGAAGCCCAGGTAAAAAAAATAACAAGTCGATGAGTTTTTATGGTTTTGAAAGAATAATATAATAATAACACAATCATTTCCATCACACTCCAGCAAACTCTGAGTCAATGGCGGATCGCTTTCCTTCTGTGCTCTTCCATATTGGTCATCGACGCCTTCGTCTTCCTCCTGTTCGGCTCCACCGAGCGCCAGCCCTGGGACAAAGAAGAAATTCAACAAACTGAACCAACAGAATTAAACTAAGAAACTTTCCCTTGTGTATAGTTTTCAGACTGTATACACATTCAAATATACACACAGGTGTCAAACCGTTGGGAGTTTTGTTGGAAAAAAATGGTCCGAATGGAAAGGTGAAAAGAGAAAATGCGGATGAAAGTAGAGAAGAGGGGAGAAGGGCTCTAATAACTTACCACCAGAGGCTCTTTTTTCCTTTGCTCTCGATGGTTTAGTCAGAGAAAAAGAGAACTGTGTACTACACCAAAGTGTTGTCGTACTATATCCCCTCACTCCTTGGGTGTAGTAGATACGAAAGTGGGTGTAAAGAGTGGGGGGAATGAAAAAGAGTGGATAGAGAAATACTAACTCACGACTTTGGTGTGAGTGCGTCCAGTTGTTCCAGTGGAGTCGACCGGGCCGGTCGCAACTTCTTGTTTCTCCCCCAAAAAAAGTGTTTGTTAGTGTCCAGTGTGTTGGTGTTGTAGCGCGGGAATGTTATCCGTTTAAATTTTTAAAGAAGAAAATTGAATTTGATAACAAAGAAAAATGCCGTTCGTGTTGCGGCAAGTGACGCCGGTGCGTCTGAGTCGACTGGGCGTCAGTCAAACGGCGTCGTCGGTTGGTGATGATGACGACGACGTTCGCCAGTTGATCAGCAATCAGACGCTGTCGGCCTGTCTCAGACAGCTGGCCTCGCTCGTCTCGCTGGCCTCCGACATCTTCGCTCACTGTCACGACGAGGCCAGTCTCCTCCAGCAGCGGACGACCCAATTGAGTCAGAGACTCGATCGGCTCCAATCCAACGCCGATCAGCGACTCGACTCACGATCCGTCGCCATCCGTAAGTTCTCCCCGGACACGACACCAAATTTCTATGTTTAGTTTATTATAAAGAGTAGTAGGGGGTGAAAAACCATATGTGTGGTGGGGGTACCATCGTTTCCTGTTTCCGGTGAAGTATAGAGTCCTAGTGTAGGAATAGCCGTCAACAACTCCTGGGCGAGCTCCTGGGTATTTTTTTTTCCTGTTTAGATGTAGAGGGGGGTGACTCTCTTTTGTTGAAAGAGAGAAAACGGCCACAGTTTTTCTCTTCCTGGAAATTCTTTTCTCTTGTGTCGAACAGAAAATGAACAGAAGAAAAGGTAGTAGATGTAGACGGCCTTGATTGACCAAGCGTAATGAACTGCTTCCTTTCAGAGAAACCACGAAAGAAGAAGAAGAAGATGGGATAGACACCCATTTTCATTATTATTTTCCAGGGGGATATGTACGGCCTTGGGGGTAGGTAAAGAAGAATTTCCCACAGTCGAAATATCCAACTTGTTAAGGAAGTAAAGACAGTCGATAAGCAACTGTGTCTACTATAATATCGGTGTCAAATGTTGTACAGTGAAGGGGAGTTAGTTATAATCCGACTTGCAAGAAATAAACAAGAGAATTGAGGGTCATCACAAGCTTCCGGCCGTAATCAAATATCCACACCGGATATAATAACCTATAGCTGAGAAAGAGAGAACTATTTAGACAGGTGAAACATTTTCTGGCATCAATTTTAATGATGTTTAACATTCCCTCCAAAACAGAAATTTGTATGATATGGCGTGTAAGAAGATTACGGATATTGAAAAGAGAAAAAAAGTAAAAAACTCGTTTTTTCTACAAAAAGATTCCGGCCAGTTAAAAAAGATTCCCCTAACCAACAAATCACTCTGCACACCGCACGTATATTCTTCTTCTTCTTCTTTCCCCCTTGTGACCTGTTAAGAAAAAGCCCATCGGGGGTTTAACTTTTCTTTCTTTCCAACCCCCGAAGAAGTAGAAGAAAACTATTTACGACATTTCGGGCTGTAGGGAAAAGGAAGAAAATTTAAATATACCGCCAGGATGGTTTTTTAAAAAAAGCGCACGTGAGTGTAGGGGTGGGTAGGGGTATTCTTTGATTACATATTTTTGAAAGGGGTTTCTTGGCTATAATATACCGACGCTATCGGATAACCGAAAACCCCCCTCGTTGGTCTGGAAGAGTCTTTTTTATTATTTCCTTAACGGAATAATCGTGAGGGAATCAAATTTTTCTTCTTTTATTTATAAGGGGGTTGGAGGGGGGTAAATCGAGACACTCCTCTTTCTCTCCCGTCCCAGCACTTAACGGGATGCTCCATCAGCATGACGGAACAACGGCAGATGGTCCCTAAGAAAAAGAAAAGAAAAGTTTATTGATCTTTTATGGTTGGAATGAAAACGAGCCGACGTCCATCACACAGGAGGGAGAGAAATACCTGGACGGATGTTTCAATCTTCTCTTCTCATCACAAACAAATACAAAACAATCGGACAAATTCCAATTTTCTTCTTTGAATTAAATCCCCCCACCCTAAATCGGACGCAATCTTTTGTCACCATCGCAACCGTTACAACAAACACAAAAGAATCGGGGCTCCGCAACTGGCCCTTTTTTTGTGTGTGTAGAAATGTGCGGATAGGGGGGTCGGGATTCCGTGGGAAATCGGTGGCAGGCCTTTTGTGTGTTGTCACAACGGAAGAAAATAGTCCGCCATGACCAATCGGAATTTTGGCAACACTGGAAAATAAAAAAGAAATAAAATACAAGGTGGTCTCTTTAATTTAAATATATAAGAAGAATCTTTTTAAAAGATATTGAAAAAGTGCTGCGTGTTGTTCGATTTTCGTGTCGAATCATGTCGGACGTTGTTGGGAAGGGAAGAAAATTCCTTATCTTTTTTCGAACTTGATGGTTTGAGAGGGGGGAGAGAAGATACAACACCGGAGGGAGAAAAAGACGTTCCAGATCGGATGATAAGAAGAAAAGAAAAAAGGAAATTTTTGTAGTTTCTACTTACAATTTTCTGTTCCTTTTGTTGTCCTGACGATGCAACATTTTCTCTGTGTGTGACTCTGGTGGGTTGGGAAAATTATAAAAGGCGGTGCCCTCCACTAACATTTGGTGGGTAGAATAATTTCACCTTTTTTTTTCTGTAAAATGCGTCGTGAGGGACTCGTTTTAAAAATATTTTGTGATGAGATAAGCAAACAAAAGAATGTTTAGTACTTTGACGGTAGAGACCCCGGGCCGGCGGGACGATTAAAGTCACGAAAAAGGGACGCACTCGGGATTCCAGACATCATCGAGATCATCCCTACAGACAAACAAAATAAAAATCTAAAATCTAATAAATCTTGCACGTCAATCTCATAAATTTAATTCTTCAGTGAAAAATTCGTAATTCCTTTTTCTTCCCGCCCAAATTTAATTATCAAATAATTCAAAATGTTGAATTTTGCTTTTCTTCATATAAGCTGAAGGAGATTTGGCAGCGTTCAGTCACGATCACAAGACCAATCACTTCAAAAGTGGCCAGCCGACCGCCGCCGCCGCTGCTGCTCCTCCTGCTGCGACATCAACTCAAGTGGTAAGTGTCGGGAATCTTTCATCTTTTTGGGACTTTTTGCTCGTCATTGAACCTCCTCCCTCCCTCCTCCTCCTTCCAAGAGATAAAAATGCTCCAGGCCCATTTTCCAATTAGAATCAAGAGAGTCGAGCAGCATCATCTTTTTTCTCAAGAGTGAGCTGAGGCGATAAAGAAAAAGAGACTGGCCAGACGGCGCCATCTGGCGGCCCTACCCCCCCTCTTATAACACAAATTCCAAAACGGCCGTGATCCTTTTTTTCTATTCCGTAATGGATGCGATAATAAAAAACAGTTAATGGCACTCGGCTGTCGTAAAAATTGAACCTCCACTTCATTTGATGTGTACATAATTACTTCATCTATCAAAGATTGAATTTGCATAAACGATTATGATTATTATTAAACAGAAAATTTTTGAAACTTTTTTTTTACTTTGACAGCCGGAATTAAAGTTGGTGACGTCGGAGAATCGCCCCAAGGCTTTGACGTTGCTGTACGAGAAAGCGGCGGTGCTGGACAGTCCGCCGCCCGTCAACCGGCCAGACAGTTTGGTCATGCTGATGGCCAACGGCGGCGTTAGCGGTCAAGGCGCCAATTACTTGGACGCGGCCGATTACGGGCGTCTGATGGAGTTGGGGGCCACGCTCCGGCGCTCTCGTCGCAAGCACAGGACCAACGTGCTGGAAATCGAAACCAGACGGCCGGCAAGTTTGGCACACATGAGGGAGTGGCTGACGGACGACGAGGGCGTCCTCGACGATCTGTCGGCGCCCGTCGGACCGGACAACCGACGGCCAATCGACAACGACCACCACAAAGATTCCGCCGATCTTCCGCACAGGTATTCATTCCGGCTCCTGCAATTATTTTAATTTGATAATTATTCGTAATTATTCACGACATTCGTTTTGCATCATTAACTCGGGGATTAACAGATTACCGTCGCCGGAAGAGAAAGCTAAAGCGGCTGCGTCGCAAGTTTTTCCGGCTGAGGTGGTCCGGCTGGACGTGACGGGCTCGGGTTTCCAGCGCATGACCCAATTCCGTCGCTCGCTGCAACATTTCGAGTACGTCGATCCGTCGGCGGTCGGTGGAGCTGCGGCCGGAAGCGGCGGCGGAGCGGAGCGGGCCGTCAGGAGCCGCAAGAGGAGCAAGAAAAAGTCGACAAAGAAGCGGCGCAACACCATCGCCTGCGATGGCGACCGGAACGACATCCAGGACGCCCTCAGGGCCGCCAACAATTCCAACCTCAGCCGGTACAAATTAAATAAATCAGAATTAAGTGAATTGAATTCAAAATTTAAATGGGAAAACTGACACAGGAACGACGGAGAGAAAAGCGGATCGAGGAGTTCGTTGCGCCAGCGGCTGAATTTGGTCCACCTGCTGCGGACGTCGCTGATGACGACGCCGTCGACGACGACGGGTGGCAGCAAAGGAGCGGCGTCGGCCGTGACGTCATCCGACATGTCGTACGACGAGAGCGACACCAACACGCCGTCGTCCATCGGCAACACGACGACCGACGCCACGTCGCACGCCTCCAGCGAACTGGTCGTCCAGGTGACGGCCGGCAACCTGGTCACGGCCACGCGGACCCGATCCGGCGCCATGATGAACACCATCTCGCGCCTCAGGCGACTGGGAACCGACCACACCTTCGTCTCCGGTCTCACCACAGGTCCGTCCAATGATTCAAATTCAAATTCAAATGATTTAAATTTGGGAATCGTGAAACAGCCATCCAGGTGGACATTCACCCGCCGCCCAGTTGTTCTTCGACTGTAAATGGGCCGTCTGGCAGCAGCAATTCAAACCGGATCGAATCCAACGGAGGCGATTCCGATCTCTACGAGCTCATCCCAAGCGAAAAAGAATTCGGCACCCTGGGCAATGCCCGTCCAGTTTTACGAGGGGTGAGTCATCCAATTCTTAAAATTTTCCCTCCGTGTCGTCCGGAATTGAATTACATTCGACTTGGTCACCTAAAGAAAACGTTTGAAACGTGAAACTTTTGACGTTTCGGTCAGGCGAATTTGTTGTTGTAGAAAAAAGGAGCGAAATTCAAATATGCCGAACCGTTTTCGATTACTTTCACGGTACAAGTGGCCCGGGGGGGTCCTGCTGTTTAAGGTTGTTGCATATCGCGTGTCGGGTTATCGAGCGTGAATGAGACATAACAAATCGGGTTTCCAGGGTGCCCATTGTTTGGCTCAGGCGGATGGCATGATGGATAGGGGCCATATCAAATGTTACATGTCGACAAACGCCCGTAGTAGTTAGTAGTAGTCCAGTTTTTGAGTTTGTTATTCCATGTCAAACTCAGTTTCCAACAACCTGTTTCAACCAATCCGGGCCCCCCGATCGGATTTCCCAACGTGAAATTCAATCGCCGTTAACGGGTTAAGAGAAATTGAATTTAACTTATGACAATTTCGTTTAAAAAAGGTCAAATTACGTGGAAATAAGGAGAATAAAGAGGATGGCAGATCTTCTTCCGGCAATTGGTCGGCATCCGGCAGCTCTTGCAGCACCAGAGCTTCGCTGGATTCCGATCATCCGCGTCATCACCACCACCATCATCATCCGGTGGCCGTTTCGCCTCTGGCCCAACGACACCCGAGGGTCATCCAGCAGCATCCGCAGACGGCCAGATCTTTTTCGCCGGAAATGGATGTCGATTCGGCCCTTTCGGGCGACGATTGCAGCGCCACCACAACGTCCAGCATCCACCGGGCGGATGAAAACGGTCACCATCACAACGAGCTGGACCTGGAAACCAGTTCCGTCTACAGTTGCGACGCCGAGGGCTATTACACCTCCTTCCACATCGACAGCGGCCTCAAAACTCTCAAGGTCGAAATCAATTAACTTTCTTTAATTTCATTTAAAAATAAAATCAATAAACTTATCTCAAAATGGTCAAACCAACAGGAGGGCCAGAGTGATGGAAGTTTACACAAGAACCGGACGTCGGTCAATTCCAAGGAGGCGAGCGGCGGCAGTGATCGCTCATCCGGAATGAGCTCGGCTTCCGGCAGCATTTCGGGCGGATTGGCTTCCGGCCAACCATTCCCGGCAGCTACACCTGAAAATGAATACGAATTGTTCGGCAAGGGCAGCACTTTGTCCAGCGCCACCACCAGTTCGGCAGGGACGGTCATCTTCCGGCCGGAAGGAGTCGGTAACAGCAACAACAACACAGTGGGGAGTCGGAAGAAGAGGAACAGCCAACCGCCCGAGCCACCGCCACGAAATGGAAGCTCCAGCAACCGGAATTCGGTGGATTCCGGAAAATTGCGGAAGCAAATTCCGGAAGAGAAGAAATCGCTGAGCCAATTGGTGACGGAAACGGAATCCAAGGAGATCGCCGACGCTCTCAAACAGCTGAGGAGCAACGAATCTCCCGGAAGCGAAACCGCTGGATCGCCGGAATCGGAATGCATGAGGGCCAATTTAACTCAAATCGGAAGGATTCCGGCCATGTGCGTCATCACTCCTTCCATCACTCCACTGCCAAGCGACGACGATGCCATGCTCAACGATCCTTCCGGCCGGAATTCCGGAATAAGTCTCGAATCGCACATCCAATCCGCGTTCCTCCAGCAAGTCGCCGCAACGGAAGTTCGTCCCAGTCCGGTGAGCCGGACTCGAGTAAACGTGGCCGATCTTCCGGCGGCCATTCCGGCATCCACCGAGTCGACGGCCATCGTTATCAAGGCGTCCGTCGTCAAGTGTCCGGTCGATCAGGAACTTGTGGCTCTCAACCAACTGCCGGCCGCCGATTCGGACAATCTGAACGCCCAGCCGTTCTCCTCCGCCGGAAGCAGTGAAAGTTCACGATCCAGCTCGTTGGAAAGGAAGAAACGTGGCGCCAGAGTGACGCTGGATTCCGACGGAAAAGTTGTCTACAGTTCGGATTCTCTAAAGAGACGGAAAGCTCAAGCCGGACACACTTCCACGTTCGTCGAGCCGGGCACCGGCCAGCAAAATGTGGAAAGGAAATTGGATCCAGGGACGTCGGCCTTCCGTCCCAATCCGATCGGCTCGACTGGATCAGCTGCTGGCAACGCGAACAAACCGCTCAGTCCACCGCCTTACAGGCCGGCCCCAAGTTTCAACGGCCCTCGAACTTCTTCTTCTTCTTCATCCTCTTCGACGATTCCGGCCGTCAGGACTCAGCCGGACGGTCAAAGTTCAACCAATGGAAATGGATCGGGAATTCCGGCGATTCTAGTGTCCCGGTCCGACAGCTACCGACTGGCCAACGTCGACGACCAAGTGGACAGCGGAGGCGATCCGGCCGGTGCCTTCCAGCGGAATCGATCCGACAGTTACCGCAAAGCCAATCAGACGCTCTCGGTGGCGCCGCCGCAAGCGGCTGGCAGTCACAACGGAAGACTCGCTCCACTTAGTCACACGTTAAGCGGATTCGCAGTCAACGGAGGAGGGACAACTCACCGATCCGTGACGGCCACCGCCGGAACGGGCCAGTTCATTTCGGGCCACTTGACGGACAGACCCAACAGCAACGGATGGTCGTCCAGACCTTCCCAGCCAGCGATGAATTACTCCATCAAAAGTCCGATGCTGGTCAAACAAATTTCCAATCCGGGTTTCAACGCTGCTGGGCAAGCTTCCGGCCCGGCTGCAGCAGCAGCCAATGGACGTCCTAGTAAGCAATTCAACCACCGGCAAATCTCTAGTCCGGCCATGATGATGATGACGTCCAGTCCGCTCCTGGTGAAACCCAACAACGGCGGAGGAGGAATTCACAATCCAAATGCGGCCGGAAGGCGGATTTACGGCGGTCCTCGGCTGTTGGTCAATCCGAAAATCCTGACGTCTCCGACTCACCAAAACAACAACAACAACAAAAGCGGAAGCGTCAGCAGTCTCAACTCGAGCGGCGGAAGCGGATTGGACATTTCCATGACCAGCCAACAACCAACTCATCACAAGAAATCCGCATTTGCCAGCGGATTCGGAAGTGTTCCACCCAGTCCCGTCGTCCGTCCACCCACCAACGCCCAGGATCGGCCCAGCTTCTTCAACAACACTCCAGGTAACCGCAGAAACAACAACACTGACATTTGGTGATCTGAAATTTTTTTAAAAATACTCATTTGGCGCTAAAAAGAAAATGATTTGAAATTAAATATCACCTTTTTTTTAGCTTGCTTGATTTAATTTCCCACAGTATTACCTCACCTTTTTCTTTAATCCCTTTTGATTGCGTGAATGTTTTTTTAATTTTCTTCTTCCTACGAATGCCATAAAAAAGAAAAAGTTAAAAATTTGTTTTTCTCGTATGTTTTTGTTTTTTAATTACCTTTTTTTTATCACCACCCCCGCATGACTGGAAAAATCTCACGTCGCATGAAACAAACGAAATTGTTTTTGTCGCTTTTTTTACTATTATTATTTAAGTATTTGCTTGAAATTTCTCTCACACTATTTTTCACGGCCTGGCTTTCTCCTTTTTATTTTATTTGCACTTTTTGTATTTTGTTTTGTGTGTGTGTGTGCGTGCTTCGTTTGTTTTCTTTAGAGTTGGATTTCTCTGGGCTTTTAATTCCATTAGAAAATGATTAATTCTTTTGGTCTGCTTTTTCTAATTTTCTGAATGAATGAAAACAATCGATAATTCATTAATTTTATGATTAATCAATTCATCGATGAGATCTATTATATTCTAAATTA
Source organism: Daphnia pulex (assembly GCF_021134715.1). Classification (NCBI taxonomy): domain Eukaryota; kingdom Metazoa; phylum Arthropoda; class Branchiopoda; order Diplostraca; family Daphniidae; genus Daphnia; species Daphnia pulex. The sequence goes on along the minus strand of NC_060023.1, from coordinate 635,003 downwards.
ATTTTTTTTTAATGGATGAAAAACAAAAAAAGTCCATGAAAAAACCAACTCGAACCAGGCCGGAATCTTCTTCCCATGTTTAATTTTTTTTTGAACGAAATTTTATTATTATTTTTTTTAAATCGAATTTTTTCAATTGGCTAATAAACGGCCTTACATTTTTAAAACAAAGAAATCGATTCTCATTGGTCAGGATATCCGGCCTGGTTTCCTCGTATCTTTTTTCGTTTGATTTTTAAAAGAAAGAAAAATGTGTTCAATGATTTTAAACCAAACTTACCACTAGATGGAACAGGAACTACTAGTTCGAGATTGAACGGAGTTTCATCCAGCAGCTCATCACCACTTCCGGGCTATCAATCTTTATCGCCTCCGCCGAGAATGTCGGCCTTGCCACTAGCCCAGTTGTCGTCCACATCGACCGAATTTCAACGCAAAGATTTCCGATACAATTCGCTTCCGGCTCGATTCAAAACGGTGGCCGATTATTACGCATCCATGACCGGCGGCGGCGGTTCTCCGTCTTCCGTAGAACCAAACTACAACCAGTGGCTGCCCAGTGCGGGAGATGACAAAAGAAACAGCAGCACGCTTCCGTTACCGTCGAAATTAGCGGCGGCCAACGCAGCCAGAACCGGAAGAGATAGTCCGGAAGAAGGTGGATTCCTGGAATTTTCACCCAAAAGATCAAACTCTTTCAACTCTGCTACTCCCAGTGGCGCCGGACGTGTCCAGCAACAAGGCAAATCGTCGCCAACACCTTCGTATTCCTCCTGTTCCCTGGATGGCTCCTTTTCCACGTCAAGTTTGAACGAATCCGTCGACACTCGCCCCGGCACTTGGCCGCTTCATCCAGGTGATGCGGGGGCGTCACCTTCACCACAGCAGCCCAAAATCCATTCAATCGGACTGGTCAAACGGACGACCATTTCCGATTTCAAACGCAAATTGCTCCAGCAACTCCATCATCCGGCGTCCAATAAAAAGATCTCGGCCGTTGAGCAGCTCAAAGCGACTCAACCTCCGCCGGCCGGAATCGGCAAGGGGCCCGCGTCGCCAGACGTCAGTCCAGTGACCAAACATCCAGCACTGGAGAATTTGATTCGTCGCAGTGCTCGAGTCAGTTACATCGCCAGTCGGCTCAGTCAGCAGCAGCAGCAACGCAACAATCGATTCCATCCGCACTACAGTCCACGAACGGACGTCCTGTCTTCCACCATCGCAGAGGGGAGGAGCGAGGAAGAACTGGCAGCTGCTGACGACGATGCAGTCACCATTTCTTCAGTGTCCAGCAATGGAGCTAGTGTCCGTAGACATTTGTCTTTTCAAAACGGTTCACGACGTGGGTCGTCCACTCCATCTAGTGGCAGTTCGACACCCATTGAAACATCTCTCTAGTTTTCTTAGTGAGAGAAGAGAAAAAGTTGAGAAAATGCATTACATCTATATCTGTAACGAATCCTGCAAGTATACCAGTCATCACCTTTTCTTTAAAAAGCTATAATTACCTTCAATTGTCACGAGTTGTTTGTGCCTTTAGAACTGCATTTGACTTCTATTATTATATTTTCTGTCGATTGTGTGTTGGGATTTATCGAAAACCCTACAGTGCCTGTAAAAAGAAATTATTGATACATTTAGCAACATAATAAACTGTGAGAAACATTTTTTAAAAATTAAGACTTTGACGTTTTAGCCAAGTACCGATGAAGTTAGACATAAATGCATAACACTTTCTAAAATTAACATCACAAGAGTTTGGGAGGGATCTAATAGTCTACCGATTTACTGATTCGAATGGCTGATAAAACTAAAGTGGCTAAGCCAAGAGATCAGCAGCGTGGGCTAGAGGCTCAAGCTCAACCGCTCAAGGTCTTCTTCACTGAATTGAATTATATCGAAAAACGAAATTAAGATCAACTGATATAATTTTATAAAAAGGGGTTCAGGTAATTCTTATCTATAACAAATCATCTTGCATGAGGTTTTCAGCGTCTACTAATCATGAAACATTTTGTTTTCCGAACGAATATTGTGATTTGCGTGACAAACAGAAGCAGCAATTCTCTCTAGCGATTGGCGCCAAACGCTGACTTCCTATTTATGGTGGTCGGTGTGTTGGGAATATAATGACTCCCAACAGTGATCGACACTTTACTATTGTTAATTATGTGTAATTTGTAGGGACCTCAACAGAGGGCCCCAATTTTACCCACTCTTCCCACTCAATCTATTGTTCCCTAACCTACTCAACCCTAAACTAGCTATCGAAATCCCAAAATGATGTATATAGATCAGTGTGAAATATAAGGATCTACTAGCAACAACACAAAAAAGGTGTCATCTCTCTTATCTCATTCTTGGAAGTTGAACGGTCGACACCGCCAACAAGAGTTTCATTTCCAACATGGTCCTTCGAACATTTGTTTTCTCCAACCAGTGTTAAGTTTATCCTATCACACTCAAAATTTTCTCTCATTCTCTTCACTTTGATTGTCATCGCCGTCATCTCTCGTAAAATTTTTTATGATGGCTGGTCAATCATTTATTAGAATTCTTATCTCTTTCCCTGAGTTTAACTTAATTATTCTTGGGGTCTAGTAAGTAAATAGACCCCCTTCAGACAGTAAATTAAATTTGCTCTCTCTTGAATTGAAGCTGAAATCTTTCAGAAATTTCGTAAAAATTAAAAACACATTTCTCAGTTAAATTTTTGAGGGGTGAATTTTTTTTCACGCAAACTATCATCGCCTAAGTTGATTATTCTCTCTATTTCTCTCGTTCATTAATTGAGCTCTCTACCTCTTCGACGTGTTCACCTCGTGTGAGCCTTAGGTGATATTCTCCCTCTCTCTCTCTCTCTATCTCTAGATAGAGATTTGCAAAAACTAATCTCAGCTGATTGGGTTTCCTTCCCGTTCCTTTAAACTGGGATAACGCGGGAATCTATTCCCTTTCAAGAATTTTTTTGGGGGGGCTTGCTTCCCTACCTCTTAGATTGGGAAAAACGCGGGAACTTCTTTACCCCTTTCAACGAGTTCGCCTCGTGTGAGCCTCAGGGTGAAAAGACTTTAATAGTTTCTCGATATCTTTGCTATGGCCTTCTGCCATTTCCCGAAACAAATCTCTCTCTCATAATTGTTTGCACTTGTATTATTTAATTTCAATACTGGTGCGTGAATATCTCTCTGTCTCAGAAGACACAACGCTTCCTCTGAGTAAAAAAAAGAAGAAAATTTTTCTCTCAATTGGGCTTGCTTCTCTTCCCCTTTAAAACTAGAAAAAGCGGGAACCCTCCCTACCCCTTCAACGTGTTCGCCTCGTGTGAGCCTTAGGGTGAAAAAACTAAAAATCTCTCTCTCTCTATTTTTTCAAAGGCCTTCCGCCATTTTCAAAACAAATCTCGCACTCATTCTTACGCTCTTGCCTTTTTTTTTTTTTTTTCTTCATTGCGCAAAGAAAAATCCTTCCCTCTTTCAAAGGAGGCATAACGCGCCCTCTGAGTACAAACAAAAAATTGGGAATTAAAAGACGCCATCTTGCGTCAAAAAACTCTTTCATTTCTTTTTTTTAAAATTGTTATTATGCCGTTTGTACAATTGTGCGGAGCTTGGAAATTACCCTAGCTCCATAAATCAATTAGTTCTTGCAGATATCTTCACATAAAGAAATTCAAATAAAGTGGAAAAGAAAGCAGGATATAATTCGGCACCACGAATCTCCGAAGACCGAGCAGAACAACAAAAAAGGCTAATCAACTCAATCAAAAATTTTTTTTAATTATCTCCTTCTTCTCGTACTCAACAGCTCTTGTGGAGCCAGTTGTATCAAGAATGGCTCCGAAATTCGCAAGAACTATCATTAAAAGGCATCTCACCCGCATTATCAACCTCGCCGAAGCGTACGAAACAACCGTTATGACGTCGGAAGCATTTATCGAAGCCGTAAAACTAGAAAAACAGCTAAATGGATTCCACAAGACTTATGAGATATTCTCAATCAGGATCCTAGAAGAAGATTATATAGACGAAGCAACGTTCGAAGCAGACGTCAACACCATGGAACAAACAGCAGACGAGGTTAGAGCCGCCAGAATAATCGTCAAGACGAGACGGCGGGAATGGTCAAATGCTGAAGAAGTGAAAAAACGTGAGGAAGAACAAAGAATCAAAAACGAAGCTGAAGAAGTAAAATGGCGCAACGAACTCGAAGCCCGCAGAGTGAAATGCGAGAAAATAGTTCTCGAAACCAAACAACTGATGGCAAACCAGGCAGCAAACCCAACAGTCAATCAAGATCAACTAATTCGTGACATAGCCATTCAGGGAATAACAGCCATCTATTCAGTGCCCGTATTCATTCCAGGAGCTGTCAACCGATTGCCAGCCGCCTTTCAAAATCTGAACTCACTACAACCAGTGATTGATCTGAAGGATGTCGCAGCTCTGCGAAACCTTCAATTTAAAATAGAACCATCCGATTTAAACCTCACCACATCTCAGTTTGCAGCAGCGTATATTCCAGACCCAATTCAACCAGTTAAGTCGTCGCTTGCGACAGAAAGCTGTTGTGTTTCAAACTTCCCTTCTTACCAGTCAAAAGAAAATATCCAGAAGGAAGGAATGGAGACTGGAACGACCAGTCTCCCCCACCCACCGAAAAAAGGCGACTCACTCTCGGAGTTTCCGGATGGGCCAGAAGGATATCCAGACAACAAAAGGTTTGAAGGGGATGAAATCGAAGAAAATAATTCTTTTGTTTTGAAATCAGAATACACAGCAGAACTGGAGGGAGCAGAAAAAATCCCAATGGAAGAGGAGGCTGGAAGTACCAGTGTCCAACAACGACCAAAGAAAGGACTATCAATCTCAGATGTTCCGGTCGTATCCATTGAAGATGGTATGGAAGCAGTGGAGCCCAAAATTCTCTCGAGCTCCTCTCGCAACCAAAAAACTGCCTGTACACTCAATCAGCAAGAAGCTCCAGCATATCAAGCAGAAGCTCCTTGTTCTCTCATTATTCAAGAAGCTCCAGGTACACCAGCAGAAGCTCCTTGTTTTCTCATCTCTGAAAAAGCTCCAGCCAATCCGGCAGAAGCTCCTCAATCTCTTATTCAGCAAGAAGCTCCAACTTACCAAGCAGAAGCTCCTTGCACAATCCATTGTCTAATAACTAAAGATTCATGCATTAGGATTACGCCAGCCGACTCAAAAGAAGAGGCTGATTCCGTTCTTTTTTTTCCCCCGGGAAGGCCAGCTGCATCGCTGGAAGCATTGAAAGAAGATCCTCAACAAGACGCTGCTTTTGTCAACTCAAAAAGCGCAGCAAGTAACCAAGAAATAATTCCGAAGTTTAGATCACCGTGCAGTCAAGCATCCATCTTTCCGGAATTCGCTACCCATCAACATTTACTGAAACGGAAACGCTTGGAGCCAGTAAAACCAGCTCCTCAACGCATCACAAGGTCACCAATCAAAGAAGAAGATTTCATCGACCAGTCGTTGTTCTCAAAATGGTTAACCCAGGTACCTAACAAACACGTTTCACTCCAACTAAAAACTATTCTTGTGTTAAAAGCCATCAAAGAAAATCCTAGCGCACACCAATCGGTATGGGATCCTGGTGGCAAACTTCCAAAGAGAGTCAACAAAATCTCACTCGGAAACAAATGGAATGGACGATTGACGAGCCAGTTGACGAAACAGCTCCTCGTAATCCAGGCCATCCATGTTCACTCAAATTCTCAATTCATCACAGCTCTCCCATCCAACGGATAATCAAGTCGATCAGGATGTCGAGCCAATTGAACGGGCTCTGCCGGGGAGCATGTTGGGAATATAATGACTCCCAACAGTGATCGACACTTTACTATTGTTAATTATGTGTAATTTGTAGGGACCTCAACAGAGGGCCCCAATTTTACCCACTCTTCCCACTCAATCTATTGTTCCCTAACCTACTCAACCCTAAACTAGCTATCGAAATCCCAAAATGATGTATATAGATCAGTGTGAAATATAAGGATCTACTAGCAACAACACAAAAAAGGTGTCATCTCTCTTATCTCATTCTTGGAAGTTGAACGGTCGACACCGCCAACAAGAGTTTCATTTCCAACACGGTGGAGTCCAGTCAAGATCATTTTTAACCGGGGAAAAATTGCAAAATGAGATTTTTTTTTCATGAGCTTTACTCTTTGTATTAATCTATATTTGTAGTAAAAATTCTTCTCTTAAATGTTTACTATTTAAAAATTCAAAACAAATTAAAAATTTGGCAAATGTAGTAAAAAAAGAGATGGGAAAAGGTTCGTTTGATAGAAGCTAGATGTCGCTAAAATCATTGTTTTGTTGTCTTGAAAGTTTTTCTGCTTTCTTCGTAGTTTCCCTTGTGTCGTTGCAATAAATTTCATTCATATCAAATAAAAATAAATGTATGTTATCTTTACTGATTCTGTGTACATGCCTAATTTATATTTGTACCCAATTCTAGTTACTACTTGAAATTCTAGATTGTGTGCTACCTGACAGTTTTCAACAATGTCACCTGGTTTCCATGACCATCCTACAACTAATTAACTGAACTCCCAATCTATGCTGGGTAAACCTTTATGTTTGTCTTTTCTAATCAGGTTATAGAACATGGTACAGGTGAACATAAAAACTTTTGTGTGTTATTACACCCACTACAAACAGAAGTGGTGAAGTTAAATCATACCATATAGTAGATTGTGATTCATAAATACCTTTCCCCTTAATAAACCATGTAGGACTCTGAATTGAATGCCTTCAGCAGTATTAAGTGAAATTGCTATCACGCTGCTATGGGAGCGCAGGAGCAGTGAGATGACTAAACCATGGTCTTTGATGAACTGCCGGATTCAGTTACTAAAACATCTCTAAAACCATTCATCGCAGGTAACTAGAGGAAATTTTTTGATGATAACTGATTTTTACAGTTCTAGCAACAAAGCTCAATTTTTTCGCTCACTTTTTTCAAATTTTCAATAATATGCTTTTATTCTAATTCTGGTTTCTAAATTAGCTAAAAGTTCTGTAAATATTCATGTGGTGCCAAAAACAACCAGATATTCGTGATTCTTGTTAAATTTGGGGCTTTAGTAGAAAATATCGGAAATCGTCCAAAATCGCAACTAACCTGAATCATTTTCCATCCATTAGATCCTCATGCTGTCAAAAGCCTAAAACTCACGTTTGAAGTCCACATATGGTGGAATACAAATTGTGCGGAGATAAGGTATTTCCCCATTACTGCTACCAACCAAACCAACCGCACAACGTCAGATGCCTTACTAAATCATCACCCATATGAAAAAGGTAAGCGTCAATATCACCTATCACCACGCTACTGCAATACTTCATGACACTTACTTTAGTATCAGGAAATTTATCCCACCGGAGGAGTAATGTCGTTGGTTGCTGTAATTCCATTATTACGGTTTTTCATCAGGAACATTTCTGTGCTTCTTAGAAAAGGTAAAGATTGATATGCTTTATTCATTTTTATATTTTCATTAATGTAACACATTTTTTTTTACAGAGCACTAAAGATCCCCACGGACATCCTTGAGCCAATGCTGGATTTGTCCATGACAAAAGAGGGACTTCCACCAACGTTCTTCTCCATCCTTATCTTCAAGACATACGCTCATCCAGCCTCACTACTTCAGTGAGTGAGTCTTTGAGTTATGCTGCTAGCCTGCTACACTTTTCTTGCTTCACTGGCGAGTTGGATCACTTCAGTTGCTGTGACACACCTACAGTCACTCACCACGGGATTATGGCCAGGTACCGGACAATTGACTTATTTTCGTTGATTATCTACTAGTAGTAATCTATTTGCGTTAAACTCTGTTTGTGTAATAATTCCAAAATCAGGCCCTTCTTGCTCGGAAAAGTGTTACTTAGACTTATAAGTGTTTATTTTTTCTAACGCTAGACGGCTTTTCGATAATTTTCAGCTGTCAAAACAGTCAGTTTCAATTTCAGTTACTTTGCAAATCTCTTTAAACATTTATCGGCAGCTATTAAATGGAAATTTTTTAGTGAAAACTGACGATAACTTTTCCACCAACAAAGCTCACTTGTTATATTTTGAATAATGTTTTTTTTTTTTTTACGTACGCGTACTTCCGGTTTTCGAGAATTATCCTGAACAATAGTTCAGAAAAATTCTCGATTCACTTCTCATTTCTCAACATTCTTCCTCGTTTGTGATAATGAAGTGATCATAGAAATCTAACATACAGTAGCAGTTTTAAAGACCGGGAGTAAGTAATGTGACAGTGTCGAAAACCGAAGTAAATTTATTAATTAACCAAATAAATAAATTAATGCGAGCGCAATTAATGAAAATATATCTTATAATTTCTGCGTTAGCAATTTGGACTGGTGAATGTCGGAAAACAGTTGTAGTATGTAAGTTGCCTGTTTTTGTACCTAGCACTTAGCAGTCATTTTCAAGTTACGCGACTACGCGTGATAAAGCAATCAATTTTTCTCTTCCACATAAACACTAATGGTCGCTAAAATCACGTTGTTTTCGTCTTCTCATGTCGGTCGAAAGTTCTTGCTGCTTTGTTCACTTAGTCTGATTTCTAACAACCTTAACAATTGTAAAATCTAAAGAATTCGAAGGAATCAAAGAAACACGAATCTTAACCTTATCAGTAGCTTTGCTGATGTTTTCTGCCGTTTGCTTACGTCTGACTATATTATTGCCATGTTTTCTCTAGATCAACAGAATTTGGGAAATTCGGGAAGGAATCGATTTATTTATTTTTTTAATGCCGCAAATATTCCCAAGTTATTTTAAGTCTTTGTTTGGGGCAATAGTTAGATCACGTTTCTTTTCAAGAATAGTGAAAGGGTCATGCCTTGCCGTTATTTCTGTACGAGCTACTGATGTAAGATGGATCGGATCGGCCAAAGAGATTTGAGATATTGAAGTTCTTTTAAGTGCGGTTGCATCACCCCAGAATAGTTGTTTCCTAAAATTTAAATTCTCAGTTTTTATTTCGTTGAGGAAATTCTGAAACACGGTTGTTTGCTGATCCGTACTCATTTTCACTGGTTCTAAAAATATCTTATTCAAGGCATTTATTTTTCCTTGCGTACAAACCTGAATGCTGGTTCGCCTGATACACCTAAAGTTACTTTTTTTAAACTTGCCGATTCATTTTCATTTCAGCGAGGAAACATTCATAAATCATTGAAATTTAAAATCGTTTATTTTTCAATTGAATTTAAAGACAGGAGAATTTAATTGAATTAACGTAGTAAAATAGTAAGGAAACATTTAACCATGAAAATACGCTGTTCAATATTAATCTTAACGTTAATAAAATGTTATTTAAAAAAATGTCACTAGCAGTGAAAAAATCGATTGAAATCGGAAGATGTTACTCGAATTCTCTTTGAAGGATGACCTACTTGATGTACTTTCTAATAAAAGTGAAGTTGCAAGGTGATCCAATATTTAAATTACTGCGTTGGTACCGATTCATTTGAAAGGTGAGATGGTATTGCTATGGGCATCGATATACAGTTGAACGACTTGCGACACTGACCGACATTTGAGCCCGTCAAGTTTGCGTTTGCTGTTAACAACAATGAAACCTGTGCAAGAAAATATTTTGCCTGTACAGACACCTTGAACGTAAGGCACGCAAAAATTGTACTTTATTACAATAGTAATAAAAAAAACTGAAACGAATTTTTTATAAACGTTGTTTTATTGTAGACTCATCATCATAGCCAATTAAGTTAAAATATGTGAATTGCCACAGATTTATGTAACATTTTTGCGTGCAAGTCCTTGTGGTCATTCCTGAGACAACAATTCGAGAAAGTTGTTGACGGCCAAATTCGGAAAACGATTAATAGTCTCCAATGCATTGATATTTCGTTTTTCATACGATCTAATACTGGCCCATGTTCCTATCTAGATTTGCGGTTTTACCTTCACCTTCTTCATACTTGCAGCCCCACCCTCATATTGCCGTTGGTTGTCAACTCCCTTTTTTCGTATAAAATCGTGGACGATTCGGTTGGAAAGTATCAGTTATTCAGCTGTTTCAAACAAGTCAACTACTGCTCCGACATGAAGGTAAAAATCGTAACCACAATTTCATATTTTAACTGAATATTTCTAAATTGCTTAAATTAATTTTATTTTTTTAAAAATTAAATTCCAGTTCTCTATTATCCTCGTTGCCTTTGTTACGTTCGCTGTTGCCGATTCATACAAGGCTGCTGAATACGAGGCTCCCAAGAACGAAGCCCCTAAATACGAGGCTCCTAAGTACGAAGCCCCCAAATACGAGGCTCCTAAATACGAGGCTCCTAAATACGAGGCCCCTAAATACGAGGCTCCTAAATACGAGGCTCCTAAATACGAGGCTCCTAAGTACGAGACCCCTAAATACGAGGCTCCTAAAAACGAGGCTCCTAAGTACGAAGCCCCTAAATACGAGGCTCCTAAGTACGAGGCCCCTAAATACGAGGCTCCTAAATACGAGGCTCCTAAGTACGAAGCTCCTAAATACGAGGCTCCTAAGTACGAGGCCCCTAAATACGAGGCTCCTAAATACGAGGCTCCTAAATATGAGACCCCTAAATACGAAGAAGTGACATACGTAAGTTTTGATTCAATTAATAATTAAATGACTCAAATGACAAAAATTAATTTGCAACCATTGAATTAAATTTTCAGGCCCCGCAACCCTACAGCTTCGGATACAACGTCCAGGATAAAGAATTTTACAACGACTTCGAGCACAACGAGAAGTCTGACTACAACGTAGTCAGCGGATCTTACCGCGTTGTTCTCCCCGACAGCCGCATCCAGATCGTCACCTACAAGGCTGACGCCAACGGATACACCGCTGATGTGAAATACGAAGGGGAAGCCAAGTATCCCGAGAACGCTGAGTCCAAAGCTGATGCTTCCTACTCCGCTCCATCCTACAAGGCTCCCGAATATAAACAACCGGCCTACGTCGCCCCCGCTTACGCCGCGCCATCCTACACTACCCCAGCCTACAAGGAGCCGGAGTACGAAACTCCAGCCTACACCACTAAAGCTACTGCTCCCTACCCAAAATATTAGTTCCCGTCAATTGTTCTTTCTTGATTCTGAGATTATAATTTAAAAGTCTTCAAACGATTTAAAGTCTCCCACTGGAAAATCAGTTTAATGCTAAGTCCAAGATTCACTTCTCATTTCTCAACATTCTTCCTTGTTTGTGATAATGAAGTGATCATAGAAATCTACAAGCTAGGTGGCTAGTCAAGTAGTTAGTTGGACAGTGTCGAAAACCGATGTAAATTTATCAAATAACGAAATAAATAAATTGTTGCGAGGGAGCAAAACATATCTTATAATTTCTGCTTAAGCAATTTTGATTGGTGACTGTCGGAAAACAATTGTAGTATTTTCTATTTTGAACGTAAGTTGCCTGGCTACATAGCACTTAGCAGTAAATTTCAAGTTACACGTGATAAAGCAATCAATTTTTCTCTTTCCCATAAAAAGTAATGGGGTAAAATGGTTCGTTTGATAGAAGATAGATGTCGCTAAAATCCCATTGTTTTCGTCTTCTCATGTCGAAAGCATGTCGAAAGTTCTTGCTGCTTTGTTCGAGTTTTACTTGTGTTTTTGGAATAAATTCGACGCTAAATCAAATGTAAGTTATTTTCAAGGATTATAGTTCCAACATAGTTTGGTAAAAGTCTATTTTAACAACCCACGTTGTTAAAATAGACTTTAACCGCGTTTGCAAATGTCCTGCACTAGCTGACAGCTTATTTCAACAACGTCGGGTTTTCATCACCAACAACTGATTGACTGAAATGTTTCCCGTCTGTCTGATCTTCCACTATGAAAATCACTTTGTTAATGAGACATTAGAATAAGATACAGGTTAACAAATAGCCTTTTCTGTGTCGTACCGCTCACTACAGTCAGAAGTGATCACAACCAAGTACGAAAACCAAACAGTTGTAGTACTACAATACAACCTATGCTATAAGTCTAGTAAGTACTACAACTAATTTAAATCATATAATGCCAATAATGGTGGATTGTGACTGATTAAAAAATTCTCCCTTGAACCATGTAGAACTCTAAATTTCGTGCCTTCAGCAGTGTGAAAACAGTGAAATTGTATTCATACTGTGCTGTTTTCCAGGATCACTTGAAAGCAATATTGCATTAAAAGAGGTAAAGGTTTGCTACTGTTTTCTCCCAGAAACATTAATTACAACAAAATTATTTCAATAATGAGTATTTCAGAAGTATGTTGATGAGGCCATACCGTTAACTTCCACATATTCTTCTTAATCATCAAGCAGCCTTAATGGGATATGAGAGCAGGAGCACCTCTTGAAATCATACTTCCCAGAAGTTACCCTAGCCTGGTTAAGGTAAGATTTCTGGATCATACAATTGATTGTTACTTATTGTTGTTTGTTTTTGTTTTCTAGGATCAAGAAAGGGACTGACGCCGATTATCACCTCCAGGTTTGGAGTTTTGAGCTTATGCTGTTTGTAGTGAGTTGGTGGGTTCTTGGTGACGAAGGAATGATCATGATTTGGTGAGTAGATGATGCGTAAATCAATCGAGTGTCAACGAGTCATACCGCAGAAATCTTCACATTAGTTTTAAACGTTCTTCTTTCCTTGTCTTATTTTTAACGCTAGAAGGATAGATGTGGAATCCTGGAAGTGTTGCTGACCGACAACCAGCTCCGGTCAACATTTGGTCTTGTGATTGCATTTGTGCCATTACCAGCATCAATGCCACCTATCACCACGCTACTGCAATACTTCATGACACTTTCTTTGGCATCAGGAAATTTATCTCAACATGTGGAGTTGGTTGCTGTGAATTCCATCTTTACGGTTTTTTCATCATAAGCATTTCAGTGTGCTTCTTAGAAAAGGTAAAGATTGATATGCTTTATTCATTTTTATATTTTCATTAATGTAAAACATCTTTTTACAGAGCACGCAGTTTCTTTATGAAATCGTATGGTCCTGGCACGGAGATTCTTGTGCCAATGCTGACCTTTGTCCATGACGGAAGAGGCTATTCCACCAACGTTCTTCTCCAACCTTATCTTCGCGACGCAAGCTCATCTAGCTTCACTGCTTCCAAACAAAATTTGTTTTACTTCACTGGTGACTTGGCGAGTTTCTGGACCACTTTCAGTGATCGCTTCCGTGCCGCTGTTACAAACCTGTAGTCACTCGCCACGGGATTATGCCAAGGTACACAACAATTGCTTATTTTCGTAGGTTATCTACTAATAGTCTAGTTGCGTCAAACTCTGTCTGTGTAATAGTTTCCAAAATCAGGCCCTTCTTACGCGCAAACAAAGTTTTACTGGACGTTTCTTTTTTCTAACGCTAGATGGCTTTTTGAAAATGTGCAGCTGTCAAAACAGTCAGTTTCAGTTACTTTGCACATCTCTTTAAACATTTATTGGCAGTTATTTTGTTGAAATATTTAGTGATAAGTAACAGTAACTATTCCCCCAACAAAGCTCACTTGTTAGATTTTCGATATTTGATTTTTTATTTCTACTTCCGGTTTACTCATTTCAGTCTGTAGTTTAGTAAATATTCATCTGACGTACGAAAGAACCACATATTCGTGATCCTCGTAAAATTTGTGGTAAAGTTCATGTTTTGTTTTTTACGTATTCGTACTTCCGGTTTCGAAAATTTTCCTGAACTATAGTTCAGGAAAATTCTCGATTTTGGCCAAATTTTGGATTCCGTTTAAATCACACCTAATCGACCCCAAATTTCATGGAGATCACGAATATGTGGTTTATTTCGACGACAGCTCAATGGTTAAGGCGCTGTGGTTACTTCCGGTTTACTTCCGGATTTTTTTAAAAAGACTAGCAAGTGAGCTTTGTTCTGTTTACATTTCTCAATATTGCCAGCTATGTTTAAGCCTTAAATAATGCGAGCTGTTAAAGTTTTGAGCCAAAAACCTGATAACTGTTACCTATATGATCAATTGTCATGTCGCTTAATAAGAATTGTTTTCTCTTTATATTTAGGTAATGCAGAGATGTTGCCTAGATGAACACTAAAAGATTGACGGCAGCCCTAAAATGTCAGCGTGGATCATCGTATTGTTGGTATTATTGCGTTTGTTTTGTGTTAGTTAACCCGTTGTCTGCCACGCCTTTGTTCTCCCCTAGCTCCTTAAGCATTGGCCGCGCCGAAAGGCCCTGTTAGGCAATGCACCATAGGGACTTCCCCCTTGTCAGCCCGGACTTGTCAGCAATGGCAAGTCCCACCTTGGCCATGGATCCTTCAGACGTGGCGCGTAGAGTAGTAGAGTACAACCTACGGGTTGTATGGCGTGGCAGCCAACGGGTTAACTTAAGTGCATGTGTATGTATGTATGTATGATTGTAAAAAGTGGAGGAAATGTGGGTGGAGGTGGGACAATATACATAATTCTAGTATCACTTTTATTTTGTATATTTCGTTACTCATTCATTCATGATAAAAATACTGTCGCCACAATCTTTTGGTTATGTTGCTGAGAATGCTGACTCAAATTACAGCCGCTAACTGCTATACAATTTTCATCTTTCATTTCATAATATTGAATCTCTTGTTGTGTTAAGGGCTGTCACAATGTCTTCGGACATCAAAACAAACTTTCAACTTAATAAAGTAAACCAATTTCAAACACAATTTAAGTGAAAAAATTGAATGCAAGTTACTATCAATCTTCTTAAAGGAACAAATCAACAGCACCTTTCAGCAACCTGCAATAAAATATAAAGAAAAATTTCAATAACACAAGATAGAAACATACTTTACAAATTGATATGCAAAAATAAACACTGACATACTAACACATACATAAAGAAGTGGCTTTCCTCTAACTGGTAGTGCTTGCATGACTTGAAATCTGCTTCAAATACAGCTGATCATGCATAAAGTATGGCAAACTTCATCCATGAACTCTGGCAAAGAAGAACTCAAATTACAACTACCCAAATTCTGGTGAATCCGTAACATAAGATTAAGTACAGGGACAGGTATTAAAAAATAAAAATCGATACCGTAAACGGGGAGTTTTTTTTCAAGCAGCCAGTGGAAATAACCGAGAAGCAATTATCCTACAAAGATTTCGAACAATGTCAGAGTTTTAGCATTCCCAACTGTCAGAGTCTGGCTCAACTTCAACCACGCTTTAACGACGTCAAGGTTGGGCAAGGTGTTGTCAAATGTCAATTCTATAATTAAAAAAAAAAGAGCAGCGTTGAATGATTGCATCGAAACAAACGATTCTTTAAAGATGAAGAAAAAAACTTGCACAATATTCAGTTCAATTACCTTAAATAATATCAAATATTATATAAATACCAAATTACCCAATTCTTGAGCCAAATATATTAACTCCATCCGTGATCCGTCTTGTGGTGACTGACTGGTGAGAAGTGAAAAACAGAATTTCAAATCTTTTTTTTTCCCACCTATTCCTAGCTATGATGATGTGCTCAAAGCCAAATACTTAAAAGCCCATATCCATTCTAAACTGAGGTTCTTGCAGTTCACTTTGAGAATCTTCTCTCTTGCGGTGAGGTCATCCCAGAAGTGATATGTTTCGGTCAAATCGGCCAGCTCTTCTTAAGGCAGGATCTAAGGCGTCAGGTCTGTTGACAGCAAAGCATTCATAAAATTTATAAGGGATTATAGAAATCTAGACGAAAAATACAAATGTTATTACCATCCATGCAGGTGAGAAGCTATGCAAAAATACTTCGTTCCATCTATCGTTGAACCATTTCTCTCTTGAGCGTAATGGCGTCAATTAATGTTATACACGGAGCAGAAGACGTCGATTGTTCAAAAAGGTAACGGATTTGCTTCATGTGAAGAAAAAGCTAACGCACTACCTAGAGATAAATTTAAAAATGGTTAATGAGTATGAGACCCAATCATTCTATTTTATAATGAAACCTGTTACTTGGGAATTTTTGTTGCCACCAACTTATGAGAACTTTGCAGTAGAGATAACAGATTGCAACACAACAGTTTCAGACTTTTTCTTGGTTTCACCTGGGGCTTCTGGATCAACCTTCTTTCTTTTTACAACTTTCTGTAACTAAAATAAAATTAAAAGAAGTACTTGGCTCATTTAAAGGATAAATCTGTTTTTACTTTTTTGATTGGTGTATGCTGTGGTGGTGCCATGTCTTGTTTACCAAACACATCAATCGCCATTATGGCATCAATTTTTAGTTTTCTGGTGCTGGTTACTGGAGTACATACTTCACAGAGATTCATTGGCAGTAAGGATCAGAATCACTGTGGTCATCCTTGGCATCCAGAATATTCTTTTCAATTTGCTGAAAAGATTAGCAAAAGATTTAATTTACTTTCTGCTTTAATTTAGCCATTCTTATTCATTTAAGTAACAAACCTTGCAGAAAAGGCCTGACGTTGCAATAGCACAAAACCCATCAAGCACCGTCAGCCTGGTGATGCAATAGAATTTTCATATGAAAAAAGGTTGAATTAAGCAGTTTCTCAAAATTATTTTGATCACTTTCTGTTGGGAAAGAAAGAGATACAACAATAACTGATTCAGAAGTGCATCATGTTATGCTTACCATAACATCGTGTCCACCCACGATTTAGGGGCATAATGCTGAAGATTGGTAGCCGGTTAGTGTGAATTTTCAGGATCTTTTTGAAGCGGGGGGAATGCCAGTATGAACAAATATCTGAAAAGACAACACGCAAAATATCAATACTAAGAAATGCGGAGATAAGTCAACTACTTCAGTCTTGCTATAACACAACAGGCTTGAATGGAGCAGTTGGACATCCTGCGTTGCCAGGTCTGGAAATCTCATTTGTGTCCAAAAGGGCCAATCAGCGTACAGCCTCTTTAAAACGCTGTACGCTGATTGGCCCTTATTGGACACAAATGAGATTTCCAGACGATGTCCAACTGCTCCATGTGGTTCGTAAAAAACCAGTAAAAAAAAAGACATTAGAACACAGAAACCTTTAACCTTTGTTCGTCACTCCAACAGCTTGCAGCAGACACCAACTGACAAAACAAGCTTAAGTCTGTTTGGTACTTTGGTGGGTAGATGGCGTATGAGTCAAGTCGGCTTTCTTCCCCTTCTCCTTCTCCAGAGTCCAGCCTTCTCCTGCAAGTAAACTGCAAGTAAAATCTAAATATCTTCTTTATTTTAAGTATAGGGACATTTGATAAGTCAATACGTATTTTTTAATGCTCATTCTGATATAAAAAATACATAAATACATGATTGCAGGCGAATAAGCGAGTCGCGTGAGTGCGTTGCATAGGAAATTAAGCGGAAAAGTGCACCACCCGTCGTGATTAAGAGTTACAATCATTGCGATTTTTAATGTTGATCATTGTGAAATATGTCGACATCTGATTCAATGTTATGTTTCGAAACGTCTTTCAGTAAAAGGCATTTACATACGCAACGCAAATAAACTGATACGGAAGCCAGCAACAGTTGACCCAACATTTTCTTAGACTTGTTCCGAAAGCAGATAATAAAAAGATAATTATGTATGCATAAAAATGTGAGTAACAGGCTTCTGAGCTAAGGTGTTCGTCACTTCTTTTTTGATCCAAGTCGACCAATAAACTCCGATAAAATTCAAGACCGACCGAAGGCGATAAATATTATCGCAAACATTTTCACGTTGTCTCTAATCAGATCACGTGTTATGATTGCTATTAATGTACGCACTAGTGACGTATAAAAGACCCCCGGTCAAGCCGGCAAACTACACCTGATCCTTTTCAATCTCCACACTGAAGAGCTCAACTCAACATTCATCACCGTACACCATGGTCTTTCGCCCCGCCACTCTCTGCTGCTTCCTTTTGATCGTTGCGCTGGCAACGAGTGCCAAGGTATTCCTACCTGTAATCAAATCTCACATGAATAATGTTTGAATAATTTCTTATATTAGATTCCGCCAAAGAATAAGCATCAGTCTAGCATTGAGAAGAACCGAGAGAAAAGTTATGGTTATTCTTTAGATTCTGTTCCGCATAGCAGTGAATTATTTCTAGATGAATCTGTACGTGACTATCTTGATGACATTCCAGATGACTCTCTAGATATGAAAGAACAAGATCCAGAAGAAATTTCAAAAAATCTTTTCAAATATCTTCTAAATATACTTTCATTTGAAGCAAAACTTGAAGAACTAATGACGAACGACAAAAATATCCCAAGTCAAGAAGTTTCAATCGTTAACATGTCTGGCAGTGGAGAAGATCCGGACGATGACTATTGGGAAGATCCAATCGAAGAACTTGACGAAATGCATCCGGTCGTGACCACCACGACGGAGCCACCGCAACCGACCACCACTGAAGCAGTTACCACTACGATCCCGGCAAAAGAAAATCAGCTGTCGGGTTCCTGCAAATCATTGGCAAACGGCAATTACCTCAATCCGTTTGATTGCAAGACTTTCATCTACTGTTTCAATGGAATCGCGTACATTTTGGTATGTGCCAATCCACAGTTTAGATTCTCAACAGTTAACAATAACATTAATTTATTTGTATACTCACTTTTGCAGAACTGCCCAACTACTTTGGTTTCTGGCGTCCAATGGAACTGGTGCGACATCACCCGCGAAGCCCAAAATTTGCCATCCTGCAACTAAAGAAATCCTGTTTTCGCGACACAAAGTAAACGATAAGTTTATACTAGTTAATTTCTACTTACTAATAGTCCTTATGAATAAAAATTCATTACCTACGTATCTTGCATTGAAAACACCCGAACAAGTATCTACACACATTACCCAGATTTACGAAAATACAATATCTATTGCAAATCACAATGAATGTTAGATAAGCGAGTTAATTATTTCATATAAATTATCTGGAGTCTCAAAATCATAACTGCCTCACAAATGGAAAACATGAATTTATTTCATCTTTGTCGTACTTGGACGAATGGATCACCGATCCCGACCAGCTGTTGTCCATTTACAGGTCACTGTTCCGGCTTAGACTACGACAAAGTGTTTAAGATCAGTTCACAAATAAATGAGATAAAAATAATAATTAAAATCAACTGCAAGCCTCTAAAGGGTTTTACCTTTAATTTTGATGGACGTGAGTAAATTCGAGTCTACTCATCATCCCATAAACCATTGCGCAATCGGCAAGCGCCGTCTGACAATCAACGAGATATTCGACGCCGTCTGACAATCAACGAGATATTCGACGCCGTATAATGGTCAACTGAGATCATAATGGGCGCATTCGTCATGACAGTGGACTTTACTCGATCCTTGTTATCTGCAAAGCAAAGCTAAAACGGCGTAAAAGAGAGGCGAATAACAAGATAAGCCAAATTTTTGACATATGATATATGGACAGACACACCTCTAATTTTTTTTGGCTTGGTTTGCCCGTTATCCAAGTTGTAAAATTTAAATGTCATTAGCATATTACAAAAATTAAAATTTTTCCCCTAATAGGGAAAATATTATTTCGCTTTCCAATATTTGATTCGAGACAATTACGTGCAAATTCAACTGCAAATGAAGATTATGGCAGTGAATTGGAACCCTGCAATTGGTTAGATGTGATCAAATTCGTCTGGTGTTAACCGGACGAACAGACATCACGATTCATAACGATTGTAATAACTTTGTCGGGTGCCTATTCGAAAAAGTCTTCGTTATGATGCCGATTTAGCTTCTTACCTCCCCCCTCCCCAAAATAAAAAAAAACTATTTGCCAAATTCCGAATACTTAAATTTAAAGAATAAAATAAAAAACTTAGTCCACGTAGCGCCATGAGACGGCTTGTTAAAAGCGGTACTATTGTACATTCAGATTCATCATCAGATATTAACTTATTCTATTTTCTAGATCAAAAGATTTTTGACGCCCATGTTAACAAGCAGTTTACAAGGGCTTTGTAAGGACTGTCGAAGTGTCGGTCATCTGATAAACTCCCGTAGCGATAGTAACGTCAAACATTTAAACAAACATTGCAGCAGAGTTTGCTTGTTTTAGATTATTATAATGGATGACAGTCGTCAGGTGCCTATCCCATTTTCTTACCAATGAGAGCTAAAAAAATGAAATGCGGTAAATAAATTTGTAACATCATTTCTAAATTGAAAAAATCCTTAAAAAATTGAAGCGTCTAAACGTTCAAAAAAAAGATTCTTCAACGTGGAGGGGGAAAAATGCATTTGAACTACACGAGAAAAAAGATGATCCCTTTAAGCAATCAAGACTTTTCCTAGCTCCTGCAACCTAGCTTTTGTTTGGTCGACCGTTACAACTTGGCTGTGGTCCAGGAGATGGTAGATAAAAGTAATCTTATCGGATCAGAGTCTGTTGCTAGCGAGAGTTTTGGTGAAATCCCATTCATGTCGGCTATTAAAAAGCTATTTGCACGACTTCAAAATACATATGATATGCTGTAACAAATCTCGCACATTTGACTAACCTAGCACTTTGTTCCGACTCCTGTCATTTCCGGTAAACCCGTCGGTCGCCGACTGCTGTTTGGGAGATACACTTGTTCTATTATCGTGGGACAGCACCTGAAAGCGAAAAAAACAAGACAAAGAAAGCAATCAACGATTTTTGCTGGTGCACAGCAACTGAAACAATGGAATGGAGTTCGCTAGATAAAGGTGTACAATAGGCGCCGCTATTCTAAGTGGTTTTCCACGTTCGAAGACGACAGAAGGAGACCTAACAACTATGCTAACTATTTTATTAGACCTTGTATAATGTTGTAAATCCTTCCTTAATAATACGTTGCTGTAATTGACTGAATCAAATCAGGACGGGGTCGCCAACAGAAAATGAATTGCCGTTTTGCATGGGAAACTTTCTCGACAAGAGGCGAAATGATCACAATACGACAGGAGCCGTTTAATAATTAAATCGGGGTCGTGCCAGCTGTTTAATTACACGACGGAGCGTATAGTTACCTGTCTCGACACCCTTCGTAATCAGCAATCGTTCAATGAGCAACTTCATTTGCTTTTCAAGGGCGACTTAAGAATTCGACAACATTTCCATAATTTGGTCAGGGTAAGATGGGGGCGACATTCATAATTGAATTAAGTGATCCCAGATTACAGCCAAATAACACACCCACCTGACGATCCTTTACTGTTCCAAGGCGACATGGAAGTTGCAACTCGCTGTTTGACAACGTTTTACAGCTAGCACTCCAATTGTTCAGCTCTACCCAATAGTTTTGCTAAAAAGGATCACGTCATTTGGCAAGGGTAGCTGTTTCAAAATTGTTTTGTACAAGGTATGTATGGCCCGATTTTCGTTACAAGAACCTCTCCCCTCCCCGAACGCTCTAATATCATAATGTTACCTTCAACTGCTCTTCTCAATAATTACGAGAAATTGTAGGAATGTCAGTTGGGCCCTACCTTGAAAATTGAAATTGTCGCTCGACATCGTCAGGTGTTCGTGTTCCATCCGCAGAGTAAAGGTAGGTCCAGAAGAAGAAGAACGTCCTTGTGAATACATTCACCCTCACATGAATGTACATGAGGACAGATCTGGGGAGAAGATTTCAAGAAAGACGAAGTAGAAATGAGTCATCCGCCATCCGATCAATCAAACGAATGCTGTTCACCTAAAAATAAAAGCAGTAATAAAAATGTTGAATGAATCTCGGCACGAAGAAATGAAAATGAGACTTTTAAAGGATATTTAAGGCATTTAAAATTAACTGGCTACTACAAAGCACCTCTCACGAGATCAGACTGAGCCACTATAGAAGGATCCCAAAACTCAGACTATAGAGAAAAGCTACACACTTTATGCAAAGGTTGGCTGCCTTGGTAATTATAATGTTGACTCTCATTTTTACTTAATTCACTGAACAAATGAGAAAAGAAGAAGCCTTACCTAGTTAAAACGACAAGTGCTTTTGTTAACTGACAAACTTTCGTTCAGAGTTATTAAGAATATTTACATTAGTAGCAACGATGCGACGATAAGATAATGAAGGAAGAGGGAGGATATCCCCTTATTCTTATTAAGACAGTTTGAGGTTGATGAGATACCCTGTGGTCCCTGTCCAAAGGCTGTGGCAGCATTGATTTGACTTTCAGAAGAAATAAATTCATTCATAGAGTTGTCAAGTTGAAAACTTGGGCTACAAATAGAAATATGTCCTGAAAATTTAAACAAAAATGTTGATTTGAGAGAAGGACTTAATTCTTCATACAGACAGTGAAGAAGAAATCCTCTTGATGGTGACATGCCCAAATGGTGGTAAACTTCGGGATGCTTTATATGAAGAATACACACATCCTAGAGATGAATTTTTAAATGGTTAACAAGACCCAACTCAAATACTAAGAAAACTATTACTTTGAGGGACTTTTGCTGACACCAACTTCCGAGTCCTTTATAGTAGTAGAAATGACGTATTGGAACCCAAAAGTTTTTGACATTTTCTTGGTTTCACCTGGGGCTTCTGGATCAACCTTCTTTATTTAAGCAACAACTTTCTGCAACACAAAAATAAAATTACTCGTACTTCACCAATTCCAAAAAACCAAACTGTTTTTACTTGTTTACTGTAGAATTTTGAGGTGATGCCATGTCTTGTACACCAAGTACACCAATAACCATTCTCATTCAAATAATTACAAACCTTGCTAGACAAGAGTTATGAAAAGGAAATGTCGAATTTCCATTCCATTGTCAGCGTATTGCCATTGCAGTAAATCAAAATCTGCCATTTCCAAAGAACACATGATATGTGTTGCAAAAATTCACTACTACACAAAAGCTAGCAAAACAGACCAAGTAATTATTTCCCAATCCAGAGCGTTGAGAAGTTCGATTACATCCCACACTTGTGTAAGCATGTCCGACAAGAGCACAGGACGAAAACCACGTTGTTCTAGGAGGCAGCCATTTGTTTTAATTCCAAATTTATGCTGTGTTGTCATGTCATGAAAATGCAGCGGCGAAATTCTGAACCAAAGTGGCGCGAATTCTGAATCGCACTGAATTATTATCCAACTGTAAATACAAAATAGGAAAATCCAGAGAAAAAATAAAGAAACAAAAGTTATAAAACTTAAGAGAACGAATCTGATACGGTATGTTGAACTGAATCACGACGGGAAATTTGCAACTGAGCGAGAAGTAAATAATCTAGAATGGTAAAAGTTTTTTTTCGATACGCTATATAATAAATCCAATCAGGTGTATTGTTTCTTTATAAAACTTGATTATTGCCAACACTGTAACAAGACGGCTCGTTAGTAATTTCTGGAGATTTTTTTTGGAGTGTGAGATAACAGAGTACTATTGAGATTCCAGAGTTAGGGTATAACACGCTCTATCGGCTTTTTTGGACTTGCTAAGTTGGATCACACTTTCCATCACCTGGAGGTTGACAACGCGACCAAAGAGCTGGTTGTTTGATTCTGATTTTACGTGTACCGCTTGATTAGGTTTTAAGAATTCTTTCAGTGGTAAAATGAAGCTCCATTCGGAAACCGTGTTTTTATTGAAGATGATGCCAACGTCACCTAATTTTGACGCTTTCTGAATGCTGTTGGATTGCGGTATATTGGGAACAGCAGACTGGAATTGTGGTTGTGGGTGGACCATAGGTAATGAAACACACACTTCCGCCAAAGCCTGTTCAAAACAAATTATTCAAATTCAACACGAAAGAATAATTACGTATTAACTAAACGAATGCGAGTAATTACCTTGTCGATGTTACCTCCAAATTTCTTTTGAGATTTAAAACAGAATTCGCCCAGTTTTTGGAGGAAAGCAGGGTGAAATGTGAGCGTTGGACGGATGTGGATTTCACCTTTAGGACACCCTGACTGAAAAAGTCTTAAGATGAATACGGAAGATATCCCCAAGACGAACTTAGAGGTACTAGCAGATACGTAAGGCGGTAATGGTATCGTAGTAGAAGATGTGCTTGCGTTCGTTGGCTGCTGCACACACTTCAATGGGATTTTTTGTCGTTTCAATGCCGAGAAAATGACATGCGACAGCAATACTGAATCTTGATGATTTTGTGGTACTTTTAAGGCTGGAGTGATGGGTTGATATCGAAATCCTTTTTCTAACCAACTGCATGTCGGGATAGGGCGATCGTTTTCGTCGAACAGGTGAACGCTGATTTTCATTTTATTACGAAGTTCGTATTCTGATACAAGAGCTGTGGCTTCATTAAATTTCTGTTCGTACTGTTCGACCAATTGCGTCATTTTCTGTTTGAGAGTGTCTGCCGTATCGTCTGCGGTAGAACCTTCGACCAGAGACATCAACTCTGAAAAGTACAGTTCTTTCTTTTGACCATCCTGGGAGTCAACATCAGTTTTCAATTTGTTTCTTTCCAACACAGAAACCATTTGGGCTATGTGAGAACTATTCTCATCTTGAAGTTTCTTGATTTCATTCTCAGAAGACTGGATGGCTTTCATTACCAGAGCAAGCTGTTCGTGAATTTTCTGGCGTTCCTCTATTGCCATAGTCAGATGGTTGGTCCCAACGTCTTTCATTTTCATTAGTTCTTCTTTTAATTTTAGAAGGGCTTCTAAATTTCTAATTATGTCAGCTGTCATGTTAACCGATGAGTGACCAGATGGAGCACATCCAGGTTTCTCTGCCGATCCACAAGTCACACACCAGCTGACTGCCCTAAATACGAGTGTGTTTTTTGTGTCAGTGAAGAGAAAATTGTTTTACGATTTGAGATACTTACAAAGGAGTAGTAACAATCTCAACTGGTTTTGGTAGCAATGGTGGCTCTTCCTTTTTTTCCTTGAATTTAAGCATGTGGAGTGCATAAGGGTTGTTTGGCAGACTTTCAACATCAAACTTGACGAAAGTATCGCGACAAAAAGGGCAAGTAATCAAGTCTCCCTGGCGTATTTCCTATTTTGTCGTAAAGCTTTAAGCTGTAAGTTTGAATGAGTAATCTTTCGCGAAAAATTGCTACCTTGAGACACAACAGGCAGGCCGTGTGTCGTGCGGTACATTGGAGAAATTTTGGTTTCCGAATTTCTTCATCGTATTCTTGTAAACAGACTCCACAAGTGACAAAATCTTCTACTTCGTTAGCCATAGCCATTTTTCTAATGTTTTTTTAATGGTTTTTATACTGTAAAACACGAGAGAAGCAAAGTGAACGACTAACTATTTCGTTTCAACATCGTTTCTAAAAATAAACAGATCGAAGAGCCATCTATGAATCGATATAACAACAATAACAGCGGGAAAATTGAAACTTGGGAAAAAATTAGAAAAAATTATTCGAAATCTAATTTTGCCAAGTAAACTATATTTACGTACTACGATGTGGTACTACGATGTGGTAATACGAATTAAAAAATCTCAAGAAATTACAGTATGTGAGATTCAGAAACAAAATGACAACCAATTTTGTTGCTTTCTAGCACAAAGCAAACAAGAGTTCCAAAGGTTACTTCACCAAAAGTATCACTTACTGGTGTTAACTGATATTATTATTCTTATACTACTAAAATTCTTCATAACATTGGGGTAAGTAGATCGCTCCATTCTAAAAAGTGTTGGATAAACCACACGACGAGATCACTACAAATTCCACTGTGATCACAAAGAAATACGCTTGCAAATATAAAAAGAAGACTGTAGAAAAATAAAATCAACAATATGCAAAATAGTAAAATAAGGGCATAGTATAATCGGGAAAAAACCAAGGTGAAAATAGAATCCGAAATAGGTTTTTCAGTTACATATTTTAGTTCCTGATCGAACGTCTCGGAATTGTTCGTATCACACGAATCGGTTTCGGCCTCTTGTTCTTGCTCCTGGTCCAATATGCTCTCTTCATTCAAGGCTTCCTCCATCTCTCTACAATACCTCATGGCTAGTGCAGCTATAAATTGATTATCCTCTTCCACCTTTAATGCAGTTCTCATCAATCTGAGAATATCCAGAGCGTATTGGTTGGTGGGTAGAATCCATTCGATTTCATAGATATGGCCATTCGATGTGGATGTCCGACAGAAAGGGCATGCGATAGTGTACCTATTACGTATCGCCTTTTGATCAATGGTTAAGAATGTAGAGAAATTATAAATCATTTGAAACATTTCGTATACCTGGAAGCATTCGAGACAAATGGTGTGGCTGCACTGCAGAAATTTGGGTTTCCTAATTCTCTCATCGTATTGGTTTAAGCAAATGTTACAAGTGACGAGTTCTTCCAATAACTTAACGCTCAAAGTGGCCATTTTCGACTATTGCTTATTCAAAAAATATCTAAAAACTGTTGCTTATCAGTATTGTCGACATCGAAATCTTATCTTGAGATTAAACCTTCGTCGTAATCGACCCAAACGCAGTTAGTAATACTGACTATATAATATAAGAAACTCTTTAAAACAATTAAAATTTCCCGTTTTTATTTGGATTTCAGCGTAATCCAATTGGCAGCGTCATCAATGGAAAAGATATAAACACTAACTGGGAACAACTTACAACTCAGGACTGGGATTCCAGGGTCATGATGTATTTTTCTCTTTCGTATTTGCTGGCTTTGCTCAAGTTGACCATGTGCTCCAACATCTTGTGGTCCATCACGCGGCCAAAGAATTCGTTGCTCGTCACCATTTTGTGCAGTTCGTAGCGATGGAAATCCTCGTTGGGCACCAACACAAAGACGAAATTCCAACCGATAATTTTACCAGTGGCAGAGGACTTGACTAAAGTGATGCCGACGTCATCGACTTCGTTAGCTGTCAGATTGAAAAAGGAGTCGTAGCTGCGATCCCATTTAGAATCGTGACCGATCATACTGGGAACTTCAGGTTGGAATAGCGGATGGATCATCGAGAACTGAACATACACTCCAGACATGGCCTGCATTTGAAATGAGCTTAGAATTAGGAATAATATGTCATGTTTGAAATGAAATTACCTTGTCAATGACGCTGGAAAAGTTTTTCGGAGATTTGTAGCAAAAATCGCCCAATTTCTGTACAAAATCCGGATGGAATGTGGGCGCTGGACGGATGTGAATTTCGCCTTTTAATCTACCCGATTGAAACAGACGTAGAATAAATTTCGCCGATAGATTTCCCGGAACGAATTTGCACTTGCCGGATACGGTGGCAGGCACTGGTGTAGTTGAAGTGGGTAGCAAGGCACTTGCTGTTGGTTTCTGCACACTTTTCAACGGAATCTTTTGTCGTTCAAGAGCTGAGAAAACGGCGTGATAGATCAGCAATGAATCTTGTTTGACTTGAGCATCACTTAAAGATGAATCGAGAGGCTGGAAACGGAATCCTTCTTCTAACCAGGCGCAGGTCGGGATGGGGCGATAACGTTCGTCTGATAGATGAACTTGAACTTTGGTTTTCTGGCGGAGTTCAAACTTTGAAGCTACGGCCGTGGCTTCAGTCAATTTTCGCTCGTACAATTCAATGGATTCAGTCATCTTTTTGGTCAGCACCTCGGCAGTATCTTCGGATGTGGATCCTTCCACCAAAGACAGCAGCTCTAATAAAACAAAGTCTTTTTCGGAAGAAATGTTTGTTTTCTCATCTAACGTAAAAGTATTGGATCCCAGTCTGGCGTTTGTCTCCAAGATGGAAATCAATTCAGCTAGGCCAAAGTTATTTTCATCGTGGCATTTGATGGCTCCTTCTTCTGCAGCACGGATGGATTTGATGACAAGTTCCAAATGCTCTTCTACTTCTTTGCGTTTCTGAATGGCCAACGCTAATTTATTCGTTCCAGCGTCTCTCATTTTCAGAAGCTCTTCTTTTAATTTGACGAGATCTTCGATATTCTTATTCTTCAACCTGTCAATAAACATCAGTCAGTTAAATAAAACGTGTAAATAATTCGAAATCAATCTTACGGTGAATTTGCTTCATTTGAGCGTGAAACAGCCTTTTGCTTATTCAGTTTCAGGAGCTGAAGGGCGTAAAAGTTGTTGGGCAGGATCCACTCGGCCCCTGGACTGTTGGCGTCTTTTGTAACAACTTTTCTGCAGAAAGGGCACGTAATAGTGTCTGCTCGTCGTATTTCCTTGCAAATAAATAGAATTTAATTTTCTCCATGGCAGACAAAGTGTGAAAATCGTATTACCTTGAGGCACTCGAGGCAAACGGTGTGCGAACATGGTAGGAATTTGGGTTTTCTGATTTCTTCGTCGTATTCCCATAAACAAACGCCACACGTCACGAAATCCTCGGCGTCGTTAGCCTTCGCCATTTCACGACCGACTGCCCAAGTCTTATCAATTGCTCAACATGTTTGTTACTTATCAGTTGGCCGTCTGTTTTCACAGTCAGCACAATCACTTACAACAGTCTAAAAATCTCGAGTTAAAAAGGAAACGTTTAATAAAACCCCATTTGTCTGGCCCATAAAAGGTGCGTATGAAAACATTACAAAAGCTCACGTATAAACATTAATAGGCATTGTGGACTATTGAGATTCTAAAGTGAGAAAATAGTGATCTCGTTCTGCCCTGCTGACTCTACTCAACTGGTTCATACAATCCAGTGAATGGTGGTTAATAACCCGGCCAAACAACTCGCTGTCTGAAACCGATCCATGCAAATTCTTGCGGTTTTGAAAATGTTCGCTATCTTCCAGGATAAAGACAAAACTCCAACCAATCACTTTACCAGCCGAAGTTTTGACTAAATCGATTCCGACGTCATTGATATCGATTGCTGCAAAGTCGTAGAGTTGGTCGTAGCTGCGATTCTCACCGGAATCGTGACCGATCATGCTGGGAACGGCAGGCTTGAACTTGGAGTGGTTCATGGAAAACAGGACAAACACTCCAGACATGGCCTGTTATTCATTCAAATTTGACATC